>NC_082715.1:103143905-103376938 GCF_030144855.1 Hypanus sabinus | reverse complement strand
CTCCGTAGTGTCACTTTATCTTATCCCTTAAGTAAAATATTCAGTTTTTATGAAGTGGTGAACCCAGAGAATTAAACTAAAATGATCGAGTGATAAATTTGTTGTGGACTTGAGTGTGTGATATATTTGCCAGCTGTTACATGATGTGTTTTTTAAGCAAAGGAGTACGATTATTCCTCCTGATATGGCAGCTTTAGACTTAAATCCCTCTTCCACAGTGCTTAAATTTTTAATAAAGCAATTATCTTTCTTTAGAATACAATATTCCTACCTAGATTGTGCCAAATTATCGGTGTTCATTTAAAATAACACTGGGATAATCTGAAAGAGGTATTTCTAAGGACGATCTTTTCAGAAAATATGTCAATGGCTCATTGATCACATATCTGGCAGATAGTCAGTCTTGATACTGATTATTCCATCTAATCTACATTTAGACTTGTATGTGATCCTGAGGTTATAAGTCTGACGATCAGATTAATCATTTTCTTAATTTTCTTGATGAAGGTATCACACATCAAACATGTGGTTTGAAAACATCATGGTATCTTGCCATTGAAATTGGACTTCATTGCAGCGGTTTTATTTACGGTATTTTTATTTATACACGTTTAAGGACATTTTTGAGACAGCTTCATTAGGGCATCTGACCTAATATTAGAACAGGTCAATTTTTTTCGTCAAAATTGGCCAAGGTTTCTTACCCATGTAACTAAAGGCTTAATATTAATTCACTAAACGGACTAGGTTTGAGCCTATCATACTAAGGACTGTTCAACAGCTGCCAACGGAATGACCGTTTCCAATGATGATTTACCACGACTTGCCAACGCCTCTGAGTACCTTACTGGTCCTTTCCCATTGCCTCCCCAGTCCCTAATAATCATTAACGATCCAAGCAGCCAGACAGTCACCTATTCAAAATGACTAAACTGCGCGATGAACTCAATAGATTGGCTGAACAAACGAATCTTCATGGGTTCAGGCACATGGTTCAGGATACGAAAACACATCAAGTTATCGTATTTCACTGACAACTGTGAAATTCGAAATTGAAGGCCCGAAGTGGACTGTTTACTGTTTTCCGCAGATGTTGTCTAGCGTGCTGAGTTCCTCCAGCATTTTGTGTGTGTTGTTTTGGGTTTCCAACATTTGCAGATTTTCTCATGTTTGTTACATTTGTCTTCTGCGGCCTGTGAGCCGCGATGATTTGGTCACGTGCCGTGTAAAACGAATTATTGCAATACCGGATAAGATCAATAAGTTAGGCAGCGGCGTATGTGATTTCCAGGGCATTTTATACGGCATTGGACAGACCGAACTTGGAATATCGAGAGCAGATTTGGGCTGGCATCGGAGAAGTTCTAGAGGACGTTCACGAGAATAACTCCAGGAATGAAAGGGTTAACATATGAGGAGCATTTGTTGGCACTGGGCCACTACTGGCTGGAGTTCAGAAGACTGGGGGGGTGGGGATGATCTCATTGAAACCTCTCCAATATTAAAAAACCTAGACAGAGTGGATATGGAGAGGCTGTTTCCTATAGTGGGGAGTCTAGGGCCTGAGGGCACATCCTCAAAATAGAGGGATGTCCATTTAGAACAGAGATGAGGAGGGATTTCTTTGGTCAGTGGGCAGTGAATCAGTCGAATTCATTGCTGCAGAAGACAGTGGAGGCCAAGTCATTGAGTATATTTAAAGCGGAGGTTGATAGGTTCTTGATTAGTCAAGGCGGCAAAGGTTACGGGGAGAAGGCAGGAGAATGGGCTTGAGAGGAATAATAAATCAGCCATGAAAGAGTGGTGGCGCAGGCTCGAGGGACCGAACGGCCTAATTCTGCCCCTATAGCATACCGTCTTATGCTGCTATCATGGGAGAAGGAGCCTGTCCGCGCTGCAGGTTTCAGGACCAAAGCTCTGTAAAAATAGAATTCAAGGTTATAAAATCAAGTCGGTGTCATATGCTCGGCTTTGATGCGTTCCAGAGATTAGTGTAAATGTGAATCAGTATCGGTATATCTGACAATATGAGGTGCAAGCTAAGACCAATTGGAATGAAACTGAGATCTGTTCAGTTTCAGATTGCAACATTCGACAATTACAAGATCTTCTTGTAAACGTATCTAAAACATGAGGATAATGTAGCAAGAGACACTGTTGTCGCGCTATTAAGACATGAAGGGCAAAGACCCAGCCAGCATAGGGCAATCTGAGGAGCAATTGTCATCCAGTGAGATCCTCTTCAGCAGTAGTGAGACTGCAAAAGATAGTAGAGGAAAACATTATTGAATAGTATACCATGAGCAAAATGGGACAATAAAAACCTATAAACAGCAAATTAAACTGAATGAAATAAGTGGCCCTACGCGCAGAGAAGGGGGGGGGGGGGTACGATAGCCACAGCTCTGCTCGCTCCTGGTTGCAGTAGTGTGGGCTCTGAGCCAGTCACTAACTTGTACAAAGTGCAGTAATGAAGCAGCACGATTTCGGGCCACACTGAGAATTTAAGTTCACGTGTCACTAATGTCCTGCCGTTTCCGAAGAGAACGTTCTGCTTTTCAAGCTGGGAAACAGGCCGCCCATTAGCTTAAAAATGCGCCAGGCTTCAGACTCTAGATATCTTCAGTGAAAACACGGGCTGAGTTGTTTAATTTCGTATCATTCCCAATCAACGGTAAACCATTTGTCACTTTACAACCAGAGGACCTGACGAATTAACGAGAGATTGCAGCTGGCGATCCTACCTGACCCGGTCCTGGGACTTCCAACATTCCCATCGCTTCGTTAGAGGAATGGCAGAATACAACGGAGAGTAACAGTTATTCCAGGTGTGGTCTGTTCCCCCCACCCCCCCCCCCCCGCCCAAAAAAAAACGTCTGCGTTATTTTACTATATTAGCTGGACAAATACTTAGCTCTATTTTCACGCTGGGCTCAACTCTGAGCAACAGGAGCCGACCAGCTCTATCCTGTCGATATCGGTAAAGATCCTTTCTCAGAACAAAGATTTAATTTTAATAAAGTAGAAAAGTTAAATGGCTGGGGGAGAAACATGGCAGGGTTTCAAAAAGACCCCTACTGATATGTTTGAATGACATCATCTATCACAGGTAGATGATAACGTTTTAATAATAAGAATGTTGGTAAACGTTTAAAGCCGTGTAGATACTTAATGCCTAAAATTGACACTATTATAACATTTATATAAAATAATATCCTTTAATTAATCCAAGAAATGTCCATTTGAGTATATAAGTAAGCTGTATATTCTTCCAAGCTCAGCTCTAAATATCTTTTCATGATATTTTCTCCTTATAATATTTCCAAATCCTTCTTTTTCTCAGGTTTGACTGCTTTGGTCCGAGACTGGACCTTAGCTGATGATTGCCATTAATCTCTCCCATCCCCTGCCTTTTATTCATTTACGGAATCAATCATTTCTATCATAAATCATACCTACGGGCAATCATTTCTCTCCCCACCTGCACAAACAAGTCCGAGAACAGAGAATCACAGACTTCATAAATCTCGCACGGCTGTCTTTACATTTTCAGAATTTACTGCCTCCTTGGTTTACATTCTATAAGCCAGTGATGCTGGCAAGAAATGCGCTGGGCGCTCATCGGCACACACCCCCAGCAGGAAGATGTGAAGGAATAGTCCCAGCTAAGTTGAAGATACAAAAGGAAGGTGATGAAAATAGGGTTTCAACAAAAGTAGGAAGCACGATTATCCAGGCATGGACTGAACGTTGGCTTTATAACGGACAGACAGCATCGGATTTTATTCATAGCTCTAGACGTTCACGCGGAGAATCAGCACAAAATGCATGGTCTCTTGGATCTCCCGTGTTTCCGCACATCAGCCATTGTTTTCCGAGGCTCAAAAGAAACTTTAAACTCCCGTCTTAAAGCAGGGCAAAAGAGGATCTTGTCATACTACTTCCTCAAAAGCGTGCGTGTGTGTGTGTGTGTGTGTGTGTGTGTGTGTGTGTGTGTGTGTGTGTGTGTGTGTGTGTGTGTGTGTGTGTGTGTGTGTGTGTGTGTGTGTGTTTTCTTTTTGTTGACGCAGGTATATCAAGAGATTTGGAGATTGGAGGATGCAAGATGATGAGGAATAATTGTGAGATTGGAAACAAAAACAGATCGCACTATAAACCAGTATTTCCAGGCGCCGTTTGAATGAATGGCCTGGGATTTTTTTAAAACCAAGGGACAAACATAGAGCAAACAATCTGGAGAAATGTTGTAAAGGTTTCAGTTCAACGGCAGAATTTCCCTAAATATAAATAACACTTTGCTCAACTAGAATATGGATGAACTTGTTTCCGAAGACATATTTTATTCTTCGAACCACGAATGAGCGAACAGGGAAGAGTGTTACATAGTTAGAGCTTACTAAGTTAGGGCTTACTTATTCTTACTTAGTTAGGGCTTTTCGTGGTCGTAGGACTACCCAGGGTATGTTAAGGCTGATAAGGTAATTTTGAAGAGTAATCGATATTGTGGTGTAGGTAGACAAAAGGCAAAACACGGAAACACCAATACCAATACCAACACCAATGAACATTTCACCTGTTTTTGAAGAATGTGTGTTTTGATTTTGAGGTTACAATTAGTTCCTTTTACCAAGGTATGTCAACACGCCTGTTTAATATTTTATTTCAAATTGCGTGGAGTAAAGGAAACAGTGCACATAAATGAATGCATACAATAATTGAACTCCGCGATTCTGGTAATTCTTTTGAAGCTGGTGAATCGGGCCCATCAGGGTTGGACAGAAAGCGTTTGTTGATTCGAGAAATCGTAAAAGAAAGCCATTCGGGGGGACTTCCTTTATAAGTTAACAGTATATTTACAGAAAATATTACCATAAAACAAGTAAGTGGTGATTTTCTTTAAATAGCTGAGAATATAAATACCTTGAACTTCGCAAATAAATTAAGTATCTATTCGTGTTAAATCATCTAGTTGTAATTGCCAATGAATTTCCTGATTTGTTTTATAGACTAGTCACAAAATGTCGAATTTCTGTAAAGTTTCCCGAACAAGTATCCCAACTGAGAATCGCGCACTAGCAGCGTCTGTCAAAACCCAGTGAGCCCTCCTCTTCTGTTCCAGGACCCGCCTCTACCGCAGTGCGATAAATTGCGGATGTCGCATCCAGATCGCAGGGTCTTCAACCAAACTAAGTGGAGGAATTCACTCCAGCTGAAAAGCGCCACGTTCCGAACCTTTTCGGTGTCTTTACGGTCATTAATCTCAACTTGCAGGAGATCGTGGCGATACCATGTCCACTGGGTCCGTTAGCGATGCCGAAGATCTTCAAGAAATGGAAGTGCTGGGCACGGAGGAGGAATGCGATGCATTAAAGAGGAAATCTAACAAGGAGTTCTGCACCTCCAACGACAGCAACGAAGACAGCTCCAACAACGAGCACGAGTCCCCCAAAAAGGGTAGGGGGTCTTCAGGAAAGAGGCGCAAGACGAGCTCCAATAAATCTCCCCTGAATGGGGTGACCCAGGAAGGTAAACAGGTTCAGCGAAACGCAGCGAACGCCAGGGAGAGGGCCAGGATGCGGGTGCTGAGCAAAGCCTTCTCACGGCTCAAAACCACTCTACCCTGGGTTCCACCGGACACGAAACTCTCCAAACTCGACACCCTGCGGCTGGCTTCCAGCTACATCGCACATCTGAGGCAGATCCTAGCCAACGACAAGTATGAGAACGGCTACATTCATCCAGTCAACCTGGTAAAAATCTACCCTTTGCTAGAACACAGAACTTTTCACGAGGTTTTAAAAACCGTGCACACAAGTGTGTGTATCCGGCCCTGGGCTTGTGGAGGATTGTATTTGTATGTGTGTGAATTTGTCTGTTCGTCTGTTTATTCTTGTATGTCTGTGGGTTTATGAATTGCATTATATACACGCGCGAGCTATTATGTGAAGGTTTGTTTTATTAAGTATTCAATTACATCTGCAAAGGTGTAAAGGGACAAGTTTACAACATATGTGTGTGTGTGTGTGTGTGTGTGTGTGTGTGTGTGTGTGTGTGTGTGTGTGTGTGCGCGCCAATGTATGCGTGTGACTGTGGTTGTGGCATGATATTAATGTTTCATATATGCATGAAATTCTGTGAGAATAATTTATCTGTGTGTATATATATATGTGATTCTGTGAATCACTGTGCGTGAGTTTATGTGATGTGTGCGCGGTTGTGTTAATGTCTGAATGTACACGAATCGGCTCGCAGAGCCCAGTAGCAATAAATCAGTCCGATGCATTCAGATAAACAGACAGTTTTGTGTTTATAAAACTTTCCCAGACGATAACAGATAAGCACATCGAGCTTGTTGCTTTAAACAGACAACTCAGAAACAATCATCCACAATTAGTTAATCGAAACAAAGTCTTCGCTCCATTTTATCAGAGTCTATTGAAGATCTTTGTGATTGGGGAAAAAGTAGATTTCTATAGGCAAGTCTAACGAAAGTCAAATTCGGAAGAAAGGGGGTGCTTTGCTTAGTGTGCGAAAGTAAAGGGAATCTGTTATCAAGCTATGGAAACTTGTAACACTTAGTATAACTGGAGCAGGAAATAAAAGACAGAGAGTCGTCTAATTGAACAGAAGTATAGGTTACGCCACAACGGGGGTATCTGGACAAAACAGGCAAACATTTTATACAAACTCTTACTAATTGTTCAAGCAGGATACGCATTTCTTTATTTCTTAGAAATTAACCACAAGTCACCTTAATATGGACGTGCAATTAATATTAAAACGCGGAAGATGGAATACAAATCCTTTGAACTTTTTCTCTGAAGGGACACTTTTCCTTTAGATCACATTCGAACAATAATCATCAACCCACTTTTTCGCTTCTGCACTATGTTATTCGTTAACCAAGGATGTCAGTGGATTAAAGAATTGGAGATCTCGTGAAACTTCCTTCAATGGTTTTGGAAACCAGAGGCCACAGAAAATCTGTTTATTTTTTTTTCAAAATCTGTTGTATCTGTTTTCTTTCTTTTTACCCATTATATCTGGGAACAAAGAGGAGATTTTCAAATACACTTGAAATTATAAGTATCTCTTTAAATCACTGCTTTCTTGTTAAATGAAATGCATATTTTCCATTTGTAATACCACAAACTGCAAATCACCTTGAAAACGAAATATTTTGGTAAAACAATATTTCAAGGCTTTCCTAAAGAAAAAAGGTGAGAAGTTCTAAATAATAGAAAATACGACCGTTTCTGTGAATGTGAACCACCTCTTCACATTATACATACTTTGAACAAATTAATTTTAATCAGCTATTAGAGATAATTTTTCTTTGATTTCTAAAATGTGCAGTATATATTTGTTTCACTTTAATGTTACAAACCGTTTGTAGATACAAAGTGGGACACACAGCAAGGCTGACATATAATCAATATATTTGCCTTAAACCCGGAGAATACTTAAACTTTGTACACTTTTCCATTTAAAATAATTTAATTTTATCACGTCCATACACATATTTTAAAACTTGTTAACCCGAAATTCACGATCTGGCAATGGATTTGCAACTGTTTTCAACTTTTCTTTTTGAAGATTATCAATTTTTCGGAACATCCGATCCTTTCAAATGTTGAAACTGTCTCCCTGAAACTTGCAGAAACAAAACATATAGAAAGAAAGCAAAGAGAAATTTATATACTTTAGAGAGACCAAACATCGACCAAGAATTGAAATTACATTTCAAATTTCATGGTCAATGATAGTGAGTGGCTCTTTTGAACATGTGCAATTCGTGTACTTTAATTGAGTTTAATTATCAATAATCAAAGTAGAATTCTTAATTTGTTTTATCAACTCATGTCTCCCAAAAATGTGAATGGTGACTGAATTTCGTTCCTGGTGTTACCCGATGAGACATGAATAGTCTCTCTTGATGCAGGTTGGCTTGGACTTGGATGCAGTTAACTTGTTTCCCGGGTTGAAATTTTCAGTTAGTTCCGTTTGTTTCTGTGCTGTCTGAATAGATCAAGGTAAACGATGGGATAACATAGACATGACAGGTAGCGCCAACAATGAACACACTTGACATGATGCTTGTTCGGAATGCAAACCAACGTTGTCCTTTTTTAATTGTAGACATGGCCGTTTATGGTTGCGGGGAAGCCAGAAAGCGAGCTAAAGGAGGTTGTAAATGCAAGTCGTTTGTGTGGGACTACAGCGTCATGACTAAAAGGGGGAAAATAACAAAATCACAGGAAAATTCAGAAGCCAAAGAGAAATATCACTAAACCGAGGAAGGAACGGTCCTGTGCATATTTCAGACCGGCCGAATGTTCCACTCCTGGCGTATCGATGTCGTTCAACTGCTTTGCTGGTCAAAGTACGAAAGGGATGTTACACCTTCATTTATAATAGTGACTAGACTTTAATACTGTCGGGCAAGATATCGTAGGTACGTTGAATTCCACAGATGACTTTGATAGTCATATGCTGTGTATGAAAGCATCATATAAAAGATATATATATTTTCTTTATCCGCAAGTCTTTACAAATCATGTAAATAAAAAAAAATTGCTTTATATTTAAACTACAGTGATCGTGTCGCCATGTATGACATTCTCCCGTCTCTTTCCGTGTGCGTGTGCTATGATGCAGGCGTTGCTGAGCTGATTGATGGCCCTTTGGGTCTGCTTCCATCAGACCCCCGAACCTCGACAATAGACACGACGGAGTGACAACAGTAACGATTTGTTTATTTATTCCACTAAAAGGATAAGAAAGAGATAGCTCGTGTTAGTTGAGTCAGGGCTCAAAGAAAACAAACATCTACGCCAGCATTGCGTCGCTGGAGTTTAGGCGTTGCTGACCCGGTCCGTGCCCAAGGCGAACAGCCGCTCGAAATCTAAGGTGCTAAATTAGAAACAAAACGTTCAGGTTTGGGACTTCGGGTCCCTTTAGGTTTTAGGTGTTCATAAATGTAACTTTAGGAGGCACTGAGGAAAACATAACGTTTAAGTTTTTGTCTGGTTTCAGGACGAGATGAAATTATAACATACTGCTTACTGGTACAATGGATATTTCGTTGTAACACTTCCCTTTTTTCTTGATGCTGCCCCAGGCCTCAAACTCGATTGTTCTCGGTAAGACTGGCAGCAGGCAACATGTTTAATTAGGGGTATGAAAACATGATTCAGCAATTGAAATACAAGTAGAGAATGTCGGAAAAACTCAGCAGGTCAGGCAGCGACGGTGGAAAAGAGAAATGGCCAACATTTGGAATCAGCAGCTCCTCCTAAGCGACCTCCACAACGGAAACTACTGAAGCGCAGGATCAGGGCTTCACCTCACCTACTGTCTGTTCCATTAACCGCGTGCCGATGTCGAAAGCAGTCAACGCAAATGAAATTAAGTTCACCAATCATTAAATGATAAAATAGAACGCGGGGTAGAAATCTGGCGATCAAATATGGAGAGAGAAAGGTAAATGTGACTTTATATTGAGATTGCGTAATGGCAACATTTCATAGCATATAATTTCATTGATCCAACCCGAAGGCTGTCGGCCCGAAAGGTCAACTGTTCATTCATTTCTGTAAATGCTGCCTGGCCGGCTGAGTTCCTCCAGCATTTTGCATGTGCCGCTTTAATAAGGTAAGGTTTTATAATCCAGACGGCGGGGAATGGGGGAATGAATGTGCGATTCTGATGGGGTCTGTTCGGACAGAACAGAATGGTACTGCAGAAGACGACGTAGTTTTAAGTCCTCAGCACCACCCCGCCCCCAACACCTTTCGCTCAGAGCTGAGACAAGGAAACGGCACAAGGAATTAAAACAAAACTCTATAGGCGCCGATTAAATAATACGGCATGGTTTAGTTTGGGTTATGATGTAAATTGAGATATTTCGATCTCTGAGATTACACGATAATTCAAAGTATTCAGATTGTGATTCAATGCAGATTTACGGGTGTTCTTTTTTTGCCCAGGACCTTTCCCATTTCATGACAAACAACAATAGCAATTAGTTTTATTTTATATTATGTTAGTTTCGGGAAATTCTCCTCAGAAAATCTATTCTTTGAATTTCAATAAGGTTCATTTGAACAGCTCGGGCACCCAGGATTATTACTTTTTGAAAACAAATGGAAGAGTTTTAAATATTATTCCCTCTGTTCCTGCTTGGTAGCTGCATTGTCCTCGCTTCTCTATGGGTAAGTCCAATGTTTTCACCGGGCTTTTCTGGTTTTGCTGCGACGCACTCCCTTTAATTTTGTTCTTGCTTAGTTCCAATTATCCAGTCAATCGCGGGACCAAGGCTATTACTTTTCCACCCATCTCCTTCAGATTTCAAGGTGGACATCTGAGATCACCCCGTGAGAGTCATTCAACAAAATGAATCTTATCAGTAGCAGATTTAGAACTGAAAGTGGTCTTATGCAAGGATCAACATTGGGACTTATTCCCAATTTATATGAATGACTTGAATGCGAACGCGCAAGGCTTGATCAGTAAATTTGTGGATTACGCCAAATTAGTAAGTGTTGTTGATAGTGAAGAAGGTTATTGTAGATCTTGATCCGTTAGAAACGTGCGCTAAGGAGTGACAAATTGATTTCATATAGATAAATGTGCGGCAATGCATTTGGAAAGTCAAGCCGGCATAGGACTTAAAAATGGGAGTGTAATGGAAGAGAGAGGCTAGGAATACCCGCGCTGAGTTCGATGAAAATGGTGTCATAAGTAGACAGGGTAGTGAAAAGGCCATTTTTCATGCTGGCCTTCTTCAGCCAGGGCAACGAATATAGGAGTTGAGGCATTATGTTGCCCTTAGATAAATCGTTGGTAAAACAACACTTGGGGTACTGTGTACAGTCTATTCATCCTGTTATAGGAAATATATGAATAAACTGGATAAAGTTCAGAAGAGATTGACAAGGATGTTTTCAGCACTATGAAGAGGTTGGCAAGGATAGGTCTTTATTCCTTCGGATGTAAGAGAATGACCGGAGAATTTATAGAGGCTTATGCAAGCACGAGAGACATTGACAAGGCGGAAGCTTAGCAGCCTTTTGCCAGAAATAGGGGGTATAGATTTAGGAAGTGAGAGGAAAGATTCAAATGGACTTAAGGAGAGTCATTTTAATGCAGATGTTAGTGAGTACATGGAAAGTGGTCAAACCAGATGCAACAGTATTATTTATGAAGCGATTGGATGTCTACAGCAGGAGTAGGGCTTAGGAGGACCTGGGCTAAATGCAGAAAATTGGGACTAACTTGGTGGGAACCATGATCAGGATGGATTGGTTGGCCTGAAGGGCCTGTATCTATGCTGTATTGGTCAATGACTATTGTGGATGTTAAAACCTTTAAGGCTTCTAATTTGACCCTTTTGTCCTTTATAGAGTGCTTTGCCAAATCTCATAGATATTTATACAACGTTGAAAAGCGTTCTTCCAGTAATGATAATTTCAAGTTCTCGACTGCATAGAAGCTGGTGTTCCTGAGAGACCATCTGAGAATATATCTTAACCTATGAAGAGTTAAAAGGATGAAGACTGGCTTGGTATTTGCTCTGGGAGTTCAACTCTCTATAAAACTAGCCAATCTTTTGATTTTTGACAGTGAATTTTGCACACAGTATTTGTTTTCCTCGGTGACATTTTATTTAAATGAGATGCTCAAGTGCATCTAAGATCAAGTAGCCAGTGATTCTTATTTGCTTATTTATCTTGATATTGTATACATCACTGCGATATTAACTGCTGTGCAATGAGCCTGCTCCATACATATTTTCTCACTTCAATTTTTATTTCAAAACTGTTAGTTCTGTTCCCATTCAATGTTTCACAAATCACCCACTCACAATTGCTTTCAAAATCTTTGTGTCATATGCCCTTTCAACTTTCTCCAAAAAAATATAATTTAGGAGCATAAAGTGCCAGGATCTTCCTACCTAGTTTTATAAATCAGTTCCTAGTTTATAGGAACAGCACAGGGACATTGTGACTTGAAGAAGGAAGGTATGAAATTGCAGTGGTATGTCACTTGCACACTGCCACTATTTAATGGGTAGCACAGTAGCATAGCAGTTGGTTTAACACTATAACAGGGCTGGCGACCAGCGTTTAATTGCTGCTACTGTCTGTAAGTTGTTTGTACATTCTTTCTGTAGCTGTGTGGGTTTCATCTGTGTACTCCAGCTTCCTCCTAAATCCCGAATTTGTATGGGTTAGTAGGTTAGTTGGTCTCGTTGGTATAATTGGGCAGTGTGGATTTGTGGTTCAGGAGGGCTTGTTACTGTGCTGTTTCTATAAAGAAATAAATAATGGTCATGCTGTTAAGTCCAAAATGCTGCCCAGTTGGATCTGAGATGGATTTGAGTAGCCATCTGAGACAGGTTCTAAACAAAGACTGTGTCTTTTCAAATAGTGTTCAGAAAACAATTTTCTGACCATATATTCAAAACATTGATGAATATATTAGTTGATGTGTAGACACTGTTCTCCTAGGCCAAGATTTAAAGTGACATCCGTGCAACTCATCCAGATTGTGGAGCTTACAAATCATAATCTCAGACAGTGGAGAGCATAAGTACTGTGTTTGAGTTTAAATGCTGCAATAATTTTCTTTCTCATTGACTGTATAAGACAATGTGAAAACGATTAAACAAGCAAACAGTAGTTTATATATACTATGAGACTGCTTGAATGAACTAAAAAAAATCAAACTAGTGGAAGAATGCAGTGCAGAAGCAAAGGGATAGTTAATGTTTCAGATAAAGACCCTGTATCCTTTTGCCTCCACAGATGCTGCTTGATCTGCTAAGTTCTTCTAACAGCTTTTTCTCAAGTCCCAGAACTTGCTGACTCTTGCCTTAGTAAACAAGTAACCTCAGAAGCATCTCCTAAAGTGTTAGAAATGTCTGTTAGGTTTGAGAGTGATTCTCCAGTTTGAAACTAGGATATTAAATTTGTAAAAAGAAAACTAAGTAGATAAGATTACTCGGAAAGGTTGGGAAAGTAAATTAAAATATATCATAGTACCTAAACAATGACAAATGTTTAAAGAGTAGCTCATGATTTACATGATTTATATTTCTTGATGGATGAAAACTCTCAGGAAAAGTAGTCTAATACGAAATTTTAAAGATTGTAATCATTTAAAAGCTCAAGATCATAATGTTGCCAAAAGGAAAGCTGGAGGCCTGAAACAATATTAAAATTGCAACAAATGAATCCTAGAAAGAGAGAGAAAATAGATTATTAAAATAAATCAACAAGAGGTAAAAGTGGATTAGGAAAGCTTTTCTAAATATATATAAAGGAAGGTCAGTGAATGAGAAAATATGTTCCTTAGATGCAGAGACAGAAGTCATAATGGGGAATAAGGAAATTGCAGAGGCATTAAACAAGTGCATTGTATTTACTTTAGAACCATAGAACATTAGAGCATGAAGATACACTGTAAATTACAAAAGATCGTGACCGCATTTCTCATATGATTACACACATTTATTTAGTCATAAGACTCATTACTGGAGTAGTTAGTGAAGCTGAAAACTGGCAAATTCTTTAAGCATACAGTATATCCCTGGTTCTTTTGTAGTTTGGTAGCCAGCAGATGGTGGATGTATTAGTTTTGATCTTTCAGAGTTTTCCGGATATTAGATTAGTCCTTGTGAATTAGAATAAAATAAGCATAACCTTGTGATTGGAAAAGGGAAAAAGAAATTAGGATATTGTCCAATTATCTTAGAGAAATGCAATTATTTGTTCACTGAAGTGTGTTTACAGAACATAATATGTCTGTGAAGGTGAAGTTAGTTGAAAGATCTTGAACTTCGATTTGATACACAATTCTGTTAAGATTGTTGTTATAATTAAAGATTGTAGAATTCAGCAAAGGATGCATAAGATATTGTAATACTGCAGTTTAGGATACTAAGGTGGTCAGGGTGGTTTAATGGGAATTGCCTTGGGTTAAGAACTTAGTACTTTTTGAAATATTATAAACGGAAACTTTATGCTTGGGTTTTAGACTTCACATACTTGAGGGCCATGGATGCCCAGACATGTATTCAATCCCTGTTGGGAGGAGTAGATATCTGGATACTAGTGGAATCAGAGTGTATGGAGATGGAGTAAGAAAGTGGAAGTGAGGCATAGGATCAGTTACTATTTGAATGAGAGGACTGTTCAGTATTTGCCTTCTATTCCTTATATGCTTATAACGATCAGTGAAAAGGGTTGAAGTGTCAGAGGAATGGAGAGTGTTGAGAATGGTGGGAGGGTTGAGCTTTGACATTGGGAAGAAAAGATCAGCCCACGGCATGTAAATCTTTTCCTATTTCTTATTCAATCGAACTTATGACAACTTGTTCTAACCAGAGAAAATAAAGCTTAAAACTGTTTTTTTTTTACCCTAAATGTTGGTTGCTTCAGTTCTGCTACCATATCAACAGCAATTCAGTGTTGACTTTCAATCACTTGTTCCATTGCATTGTCCAATGATGTGCATTATTGCTTAATGTGTTTACAAATCCTTTAAACTATGCAGACTTTGTGTACATATCATGTATTTAAAAGAATATTCAATGTATTTTACTTTAATTTTATTTCACTTTTATTGCATTCATTATAAATCTTTACTTGTTCAAATTAATCAGCTATTTTCTGACCTGTCCTTGGCTCCTATTGGTAACCAGTGCAGCAGAAACCTTCCAGGTTTGGCTCCCCTCCTCTATTTTCTGAGCTTTGTTTCTTGGTAATTTCTGCTCAGCATCTGCCTTTTGACATGGCTATAACTAGGATCTAACTGCAACTGAAAGTTAGAGCTATACCCATCCCAGCCTCAAGCTCTGAGAGTTAAATCACTAAATCTCAGCACCAGAATCCTTTACTATTGTTTCCGTTTCCAGTGAACAGAGGGCTGTGAAATCTTACTCAAACTCAACAAGGTCTAATGTGTCATTTATTTGCAGGGTGGACCTGAATGTTAATCTTGATTGATCCTTGGTCTCTAGCAGGAAATTCTGAATTTAATTTACCAGCACCAGATTACTAGATTACATTTCATTAGGGAAAAAATATAAAAAATGATTCTACATAAGAGAAACATTTTCTTTATTAGAGTCTGTCTTTTGTTTGGAGTTTTAGTAATTTTATGTTCTCAAAATTAGCTTGGACTTAAACCTCAAAAAGTGGCCCTGCATTCTGGCAATCCCATTCATCATATCTCTAGTGTATGCCTTGATGAAATTAACAATGTACAGGGCTGTTTTTCACTTAGCTTGGGGGAATGCAGACAAATTACAGCTCACTATTGCTTCTGTTGACTGGGTAGGAAATTGCACTGCTGTTTGTGCCATAAGAGAGTATGTGACCTGTTGTGCTGCTATTGAGTGATTTATGAAAATGACATTTTGGCTCAAACAAATGTACAAAAATCTTTTATTTAATAGCCATAAAATCTGGATATATTTATATATAAAGGGAGTTACAGATGGAAAAGTGATTCTATCCTGTCCAGAATTGATTATAGCATAACAAAGTCAAGTGCATAAATGCAACATATCAAAATAAGCTTCTTAATAATACATCATCACCCAGGATCATACTGAGTTTGTAAGCAAACTATCAAAAATATTTATAATATGGAATAAAATGGACTAAAACAAAACAGAATATTTTGATATACTGAAAAAACCCACAATCATTTTAAAAGCAAATATCTATTTATCTCGATCCTTTGTAATAAATAAAAATATAGCAAGAAATGAGTCATTTATGTAGTGATTACTCATTACATTAGCTGGCTGGTGGTATAGTGGCATCAGCACCAGACTTTGAGGTGAATGGTTCAACCCTGCCCAGCTCCTTGCACACTTTCCATCTGTGCTGGGTTGAGCGTCAAGCCAGTAGCTGAGCCTCAGAAAAAAACTGACAAATGCTACGGAAAAGTAAAAAATGCTGCCTGATGTGCCACAAAGGGAACAACAACTCATGACATTAATAACTGTTCTGCTGTTGTTCTGAAGAAATATGCTTTTAACATGATCTCAGTCAGATGCATACTTTAAAATAATTTTAAAGGACCTTCAATAGAATTTATTCCAGAAAAGAGTTAGATAACTGCAACATAAGTTACTGTTAAGATGTAGCACATATCAAACATATGCAGTAAGAACTCAGACAGCTTGGATATTGTAGAATTTAGTACAGTTATATGTATATTACTTTAGACTTTTGTGCAGCATTCAATATGGTATAAAATATTTGCCAATCTCAAATTGGAAAACCCATGATCTGAGTGGAAACAATCAACAGGCTGGGTTATCCTACACCCATTTTCAGTTGGTATGTGGACTCTTTTTCGGTAATCATGGCAAACCTTCTAGTATGAGTGAAAGTAATCCATTCTTGATGTATAAATGGGCCATGGAGGAAGGAATAAAAATTGCAATATAAAATAGGGTCTTTAGCTTGGAATCTTTCTCTTCAGCCCAACCTATTTTAAATTTAAAATCTAACTTTCATTTTTATCAAGATCAAATTAAGCTATTCTGGAATTTTGGAAATTATATATTCTTGTCAATATACCACCACTTTTCTATTTATATATCTGTGGTTAGATAACCCTTAGCTATGTCAGACATATTGAACATGGAATCCAGGGAGGAAATGGAGATGGGTAGTTAGCAGTTGTATCCCCCCACTCCTTTCCACCACCACCACTACAATCACTCAATCCACCCCTGTCACATTGATTACTAACTCAAGCACAATTATACCATCCTATTCAAATAGATTATAGTACTAACAAAAATGGTGCTCATTAACAGAGCAATTCAAAACAATTTTCTCAAGTTTTGAGTTCACAAATGAACATAGAAAGAGATAATATTACATATAATTTTAAATCATTAAAACCAGAGCCCAAAATAATAATCTCTTAATTGATCCATAATGTTCAACCCTCTCACCGGGAATGCAGGCCGTGGATTTCAGTGAGATGACAGTTTATGTACAGTAAAAATCGAGCTTGCAAGGCATTCTTCAACTCCACTTACTTCCTTTGCAAGAGCCACACACGATATATCATTCAGGGATGTAGCAAGAAACTCCATCATCCCGGCCAGACCACCACTGAGAAAATAAACTTGGAAGCATTATCCCAGCACAGCTGTACGGCTGCTCTGGATCTGCAGAACGTTGCACTGTAGGAGGATAGTTATTAAAAGAGGGAGAAAACAAATTCCCATGGATTCTAGGATCAAGCTAATTCTTCAGCTGGATCCGTGCCTGGAATTTCATTGGGTTGCCGGATGCAACATTTATCTTAAATTAAAATTTATGCTATTAAAAGTAACTACAATGCCAACAACTTAATGAAATATTTTTAACTTCAGTACAGCATTAAAAAAGACTCTTGGCCAAAATACAAGGTTCAAGGTCAGAATAGGACAGTCTAATCAGCACAGATTGTAATGTTTTCTAATCTGTTGCTAATCTACAAAATAGACAAAGCAGAAAAATACTGAAATGTAGGATAAGTGGCTAGCCTAACAACAGAAAAACATACTTAAGTAGTCATACATTAATTATTTTGAAAAAAGTTTTAAATGGAGAGTTGTTGATCTTAACCACACTAGCTAACCAAAGTGCTAATACTGATGCACGTCCAAGATGCGGGGGGGGGGGGGGGAATGCCAATCTGTCCCATTCTTACAAAACACAGTAAAGACATATAATATGTCTCCAGTTAGAGGCTTGATAACACTAGACAATAATTTTTTTTCAGAAGTGTTGCTTCCTCAGAATCTTTTTTTGATAATGATTGTGAAGCTGAACACAAATGTAATTTTGGTCTACTTGGATCACGTAGAAATTTGGAGAAACACGGAATTAACTTTTATTGAATATAATGTGCTTAATTACATCACAGTGTTGACTCTTAGCAATAGTTCAACTAAGGTAAAAACTTCTTGTCGATTTTTGTTTGTACTCATTGTTTGAGACTTCTCCCTTAAGTGTCCAACAATATTCAGCCAGCACTGATGGCTTCAGCTGTCCTGATACTGTTTCTCCATGACCTGGTGAAACTTTTCACCACGCTCATCACTGACAGCGCCAAGAGTTGCAGGGAAGAAGTCTAAATGGGAATACAGAAAATGAATCTTTAGTGGAATGTGGCACTTAATGGTTTTGTATGCTTGAAACATGTTGTGAAACAGATGATTGTAGTTTGGTGCTCTGTACTTCCTAAGAAAATTTTCATCCACATCCTTGAATGCCTTCCATGTCATTTTCTCCGGTCCCACTACAAGTTCTTTGAATTGCCTGTCATTAAAGAACTGTTTGATTTGTGGACCAACAAAAATGCCTTCTTTAATCCTGGCATCAGTTATTCTGACTTGAATTATAAATTGAAATAACAAATATAGGCAATTTCAAAAAAATGGCTGATGATAGGGAAATTTCATGGCAATTTTTATGATCTGCAGCCAAAAATCTGTAAGATCTACCCAAAAAGTTTTCAGGAAGCAAAATCTTTGTTGTCCAGTGTATTGGTAAGCTATTCACTATTTTACTTTGGTCTGGAATGGAAAGGAAGTAACAGAAAATCAATACAATGATTGTGGACATGGTATGAATGAATCTTTATTTCTAACTGGATAGGAGTCTAGGTACTGGTTGCTGATCAGATGGACTTTTGGTACATATGTGTCTGAAAGTGAATAATGCTTTAAATTGTTTGAAAAGGAAGAAATTAATCATATTTTCAAAATTAGAAATATAAATAGCTTGTAAAATGATATTATAATCATGTAGCAGTCATCCTTGGGCAAAGAGGCACCAGAATTACTATTCTAAAATTGCTGTCAACACCACTTTTAACATAAGTTGTTATCTGATCAGAGATTGATATTAAATGGAGTATAATGTAAATAAAATGTCATTGTCCTCTCATTTAATCCATCAATGTATTTTTGATTATTACATTATGCTCACATCATATAAATATTAGTACCGGATGAATTAGTCAGATCTTTTATTCCCTATGTCCAAATCTTGTTCTGTGTTGTTTTAATATTAGGAAACAGGGATCCACTTAATTAATTCCTCAGTTATCTTCATGAGTCTGACTTCAGATGGGATGCCAGATAAAATAAGTTGCATTGTCAAAGGAGAACTATAAATAATGCATCACCATCAGACAATCCACATGGAAATGGAACAGATGGAGTTCATTCAGTGTCAGTAGGTGTTTCTTCACAAATGTGTTAAACTGAACACTTTCAATGATGGATTATCAATTACAAAATCTGTGTATCAATGTACCTGGTGTCATCATTTGTAACGCAATGTAGCTCAAATCTCATTCTCTTCAGATAGGGGCAGCTCAAGGTAGAAAGAGAGCAGAATATCAATTGGCTCACAGTAAATTCTATTAATCAGACCTATCCACAGAACTTACTTTCTTGTGGTCATTCCATTTTTTGTTTTTTCAATAAAACTCTTCTAGTGTTTGCAATGAAGACATAATTTTATCTATTTTGTCTACTCAGAAGTTTGAGAAATAATATTTAACAGGAAGAAAAAGTTCAGATGGAAACTATTCAACCTGGAACATGCAAACAAGGGGCAGCTCTCTGACTCTGCTCTGCTATTGGATACAAGCATGACTGATCTGAAAGTAGCTTCAACTTGGCATTTCTGTCTACACACCATAACCATTCGCCCATTTACTTATCAACAACCAATTCACTACTGGCTTAAAAAGAACAAGATTTTGTTTCTAGTGCCCTTTGAGGAAGAGATTTCTAAAGATTTATATCTCTGCAAGAAAAATGTTTGGCATATTATTTTCCCATAAAAGTGACTTCTAACTCTCAGTGGCCCTTTTTTTTAGGTACACTTGCTCGTTAATGCAAATATCTTTAATTGGCCAATCATGTGACAGGAACTCCATGCATAAAAGCATGCAGACTTGGTCAAGTGGTTCAGCTCAAAATTCAAAGTAAATTAATTATCAAAGTACATATGTCACCATATACAACACTAAGACTCATTTTCTTTTATTATTATTAATAATAATAGCTAATAAATGTAGAATGATAGTAAAAATAACTTAATCCCTAGAGACATGTTAAACCAAGAAAACATGAAGATGCACAAGAATTAGAAAGAAACCAACCTAAAGACCATGCCAATACTATGCAAGAGAATAATGAAGGTGCAAACCTGAAGCACTGATGAATATACAATTGCTTCAACCGCTCCACAACCTGATGATAACAGCAACACACAGATGTAGAACCACTGCAGAATGCTGATGATGAAGCTGGACTTACAGACAAAATTATCGTAATATTTAACATCAGACTGACAGAGTATATGGGCACTGATCCAACAAAAAGACATGATATGCCAAAACAAAATATGTTATCAAAATCTGCAAACATTGTTAATACCTCAACAATATTATATTACCACAATATTTAGGAAAACTTGAAACATTTGAAGAACTACACATGATAACATGTTGTTCTGCATCAACAGCAGTACAGTCCAATAATTCCAAAATAGAGGTTCTCATTAACAGGATCTTAAAACTGAGTAATGAAATGAGAACACCAAAATGGCAGAAATTAAAGAAATGCATTGAAACATAAAAGAGCAGAAATCGCTCATCCGATGGAGTATAAAATGGATAACCTGAGCAAGAAAGTTAAGAGAAAAACTAGGGGAATAGTAAGGAAATATAAGGTTGCTGCAACATACAATCAACTGAACAAAAGAATTGTAGTGTTTATAGGTACACTGAATAAAGGCTTGGTGCATACAAAGCCAGACAAAATGGCAAAATGGATGCATGAAATGCATCAAAGAAAACAGAATTACCAGTTCAGAAACAATGAAAAAGGTTTATACTGGGCACTGAAAATAAATTCAACATGCAAAAATGTTATCAGCCCTAGCAAAGAATTGCCAAAAAAATGCAGAGACAATGAACTTTTGGTCTAATATCTGGATGAACAGGGTGATACACAACCAAGAAGCAAGCTGGATTAGGAAGGAAAAAGAACGCATCCACACATTTGAAGAAGTGCAAATGCCTGAAGTTGCAATGGATATGCTAAAAGTGATTATAAAAAATTGCCACAACTAGAGAAGTACTGGCAGTAATAACATCCATAGTTATTGGTATAAAATTTACTTGCCTTCTTCCATCCCCATTAATACATAATCCAGCAATTTTCTTTAAAATCCTGAAAAAGTGTCTGAATTTTTTGAAACATAGAAAACCTACAGCACAATACAGGCCCTTAGGCTCAGCAAACTGAGCTGAACTTGTCCTTACCTTGGAACTACCTAGGCTTACACATAGCCCTCTATTTTTCTAAGCTCCATGTACCTATCCAGGAGTCTCGTAAAAGACCCTATTGTTTTTGCCTCCCTCACCGCTGCCGGCAGCTCATTCCACGCACTCTCTGTGTAAAAAACTTACCCCTGACATTTCCTCTGTACCTTTTGACAGAAGGTAAAACATATCTGTTACCTAAAGGGGAAATCAGAAATGATCCATCAAAATATCATCCTATTACTCGTTTACAAGCTATATATAAAATTGTAACATCATGCAACTCATAACTAATCAGCACTCACTTAGATAACCACAGTACGTTTACAGAAGTGCAGAAAGATTGCTGTAAGGGTATGAAAAGGTATCCAGTTAAAAGCAAGGACAGTAAGGGTGGGGAGATCCAGCCTTAGCTAACTAAGGAAATAAAAGAAGGCATCAAGCTAAAAGCTTGTGCATAAAAATCGCTGAGTAGTGGGAAACGGGAAGATTGGGAAAACTTTAAAAAGCAACAATGTACCACTAAGTGAGCAATAAAGTAAAGGAAGCTAGATGATGAAAATAAACTAGCAGAAAATATAAAAACAGTAAAAGTTTTTGTAATTATATAAAGGAGAAAAGGGTGGCTAACGTGAATGCAGGTCCCTTGGAGGACAAGAAGGGAGAATTGATATTGGGTAATGACAAAATGGCCAAGGCTTTGAATGACTATTTTATTTTGGTCTTCACGGTGGAGGACACATCTAACATGCCAAAGAGAGATGTTATGGATGCAATGGGAGGTGAGGACCTTGATATAACAGCTATCTCTAAAGAGGTAGTGCTGAAAAATATAAGTCCCCTGGTCCTGATGGAAAGAAATGCCACAAGTTATAGTAGATAGAGACTTTGGTGATAATTTACCAAAAATTCTCTGGACTCTGAGCAGATCAACTGACAGGAAGACAGTGAATGTCATGACACTTTTTAAAAAAGGATGTAGACAAAAGGCAGGTTACTGTAGGCCAGTTAGTTTAACATCTGTAGTTGGGAAAATGCTTGAAGCTAACATTAAAGAAGAAATAACGAGGCATCTGGAAAGAAATGGATCCATCAGACAGATGCAGCATGGATTCAGCAAAGGCAGGTCCTGTTTGACAAATTTACTGGATTTCCTTGAGGATATAATGAGTGCAGTGGATAGTGGGGAACACATTGACGTTATTTATTTGGATTTCCAGAAGGCATTCAATAAGGTGCCATATAAAAGACTTATCTATATGATAAGAATACATAGAGTTGGGGTGATGTATAAATATGGATAGAGGATTGGTTAACTAATAGAAAGCAGAGAGTTGGCATACATGGGTGTTACTCTGGTTGGCAATCAGTGGTGAGCAGTGTGTCGCAGGATTCGGTACTCAGCCCGCAACTGTTTACGATATACATTAACGATCTAGAAGAGGGGACTGAATGTAATGCATCTATGTTTCCTGATAATACTAAATTGAACTACTAAATGCAAAATTACTAAATGCCAAGAGCATATATGTCACATATAGACATAGGAGGAATATAATGGAAATAAGCAATAAACACACGGGAGCAAAGGCTGTCACACAAACACCTAAAAGTGTCTTTATTTGTCTTTTGTTTTGTCACAAGAAAAAAGTCACTCTGTTAAATTTCTACAGATGTACTGTGGAGAGCATTTTGACTGGTTACATTATCACCTCCAACGGAGGTATCAGTGTGCAGGTTTCAGAAAAAAACTGCAGAGGGTTGTAATTTCAGCCAGCTCTACCATAAGCAGTAGCTTTCCTACCATCAGCAACAGCTTCAAAAGGCAATGCATCAAGAAAGTGGTATCCATCATTAAGAACCATCACCATCCAGAATATGCCATCTTCTCATTGCTACCATCAGAGAAGACATACAGGAACCTACAGATACATGCTCAACATTTTAGGATCAGCTTCTACTTCTCTGCCATCAGATTTCTGAATGGACGATAAACCCATGAATACTACCTCACTTTTTGCTCTCTTTTTGCACAACATAGTTATTTTTTTTATATTCCTTCTTGTAACATAGTATTTTTTATGTATTTCACTCTACTATTGCTGCAAAATAACATTTCATGATTTATGTCAGTAATAATAAACCTGATTCTAATCCTGATATCTGTACAAAGAAACATTTGATCTGCATACAGGTCAGTCACTAGCACACAGGACATTTCTTTTATTTGGTTAATTATCTGAATGCACAGTCTTCTTCCCAAGGGTGGGGAATCAAGAGCTACAGGGCATAGGTTTAAAGCATGAGAAAAAGAATCAATAGGAACCTGAGATGCAACTATTTCACTGAGAGTGCGGGGCTTACTGATTTTGGAAAAAGCTGCTAGAAAAAGAGGTTGAGACGTGTACAATAACAACATTTTAAAGACACTTGGTCAGGTAAGGTTTGGATAGGGAAGGCGCAGAGGCATATAGGTCAAATGCGAGCAATAGTACTAGCTTGGATGGGCATCTTGGTTGCTATGGCCTGTTTCCATGTTGTATGACTCTGTGACCCTATGGCTGAAATGCTATCAATGGAATCTGGGGTGTGTGGTGTGCAAGTCAGCCACAAACAAAGTGGAAACATTTGACATAAATTGGCTCCATTGCCAAACATATGAGGTGTTTTGTGTGACGAGACTGGTTAGGACCCAACGGCTGGAGTATCTGTGACTAGCATCAAGACACGGTATGAGACCGAAAGGAGGACGAGGTTCTAAGCTTGATGCTGAGCGAGAATCTGAAGTTGAACTGTCGATTGAGCACCGGACCTTAGATCAGGGGCTCTTTAAATATTCAAATCCTGGTGCCGAAACATGGCCACCAGTTAGCAGGGTGGGCCTAAATCTTTAAAGGGGCTGTGCCAGCTATCCATTTTCCGGAGAGTTCGTGTCTAAACCCCGGAACCTGACATATTCAGGAGCATGCCACAACAGTTATGAAGGTAGAGAATACTAGGAACACTTAGCAAGCTAGGAATCTGCAGAGAGAAAAGCAAATATGATGTTTCAGATTAAAAATCATTCATAAGAACTGGGAATGTGAAATAACAAGGTAGTTTTAAGTTTTAGAGAGAATGGAAGAGGAATGAAAAGCACACAGTAAATACCTTTGATTGGTTGAAATCAGGGTTATCCAGCTAGCTCGATGTTTATAAAGCTGTCTGGTTAGTAGATTAATATGTGATGTCAGAGGCAGAGAAAACAAACAAGCAGACATGCTAAAGTTGTGAAGTGCTGGTCAGAGCTGTGGCTAAACTCAGGAACCAAAAGGAAAATGTGTGGAAAGAGAAAAACTGAGCAGATGTGGCAGATGGATTATCCTTGCAGCAGAATGGCCAATACATACAGGAAAAACTAGTTAACTGGAAGTTTTGAATTTTTAAGATTACAAAATGTCTAAATAGAAAATGAGATGCTTTAACTCAAGCTTACCCAGGTCTTCATTGGTCGGTGTAGGAGTTCACAGATAGGTCAGAATAGGACTTGGATGGAGATCAAAGTGCCAGGCAACTGAAAGTTCAGGGCAGCCTTTGTGAATTGAATAGAAGGAATCTGTAATACATTTGCCCTTGACCTGGTCAAGACCTTGAAATCCTTGATGTTGCCATTGTTGCTTTAGCTTAAAATGGCAGTGGTCTGTGCTCCATCTGTTACATCAGCACAGGAGTTATCTACATCAGGTACTATCATCATCAAAAATGACCAGCATCCAGGCCATAGCATCTTCTCACAGCTGGTGCAGAAGCCTGAAGTCACTCACCACCCATGTGCAAGAACAGAAATTTCTCTTCAAATATTTGTCTCTTGAATCTGCTTATCACTATCTCAGTAGCACAGTGCTATGACTACTTTGACCACTTTACATTTCAGTGAGTTATTTTCTTTTGGTATTCAGTGTGCTCTACCTTTGTATTATTTTGCATAAATTAAGGTGCTAATTTTTGTTCTTCTTGTGATTGTTGTGTAGCTGATGTTATGTGCCTGTGAAGGGGGCTGAAGTAAATTTTTCATTGCATTAATGTACTTGTGCAATGACAATCAACTCAACTTTTGACTTTATATTCAAGGATGTTTTAATTTTAATGTTTAATAGAACTGAGAACCAATACATGTGACAACAATAAACCAAGTACCAGTACATTATAAATAATTGGGAAGCTTTCAACATAACATTTCACCTCATTTCCAATCAAACAATATGCACATCTTTTGACTGCAGTCCAAACTCTGCAACATATTTCAGTGGGGAAGAGTTCTCCCACACCGAGGCAACACTGGTTCCTTTTTTAAAATGGCCTGTTTGGTCTGCACTGTTCAGCAAGGTTTGCGCTGTGTTCTCTGTGAGTTTATCGTTGACTTCAGTCTGTTAAATCCCTTCATCAGAATATGTCTGTTTCTGTGGCACATAATGACCTTCGTCCAGTTGCTACTCCAGTCGGAATTTTGGGCTTCCCCGGTCTGGTAGCTGATGCAAGTTGTTCAGGCTCAGCAGTTCCAGTGTTTCTGGACTGCATTGGATGTGGCCACTGTTTCTAAACACAGAGAGGACTGAGGAATTCATTAGTCCATGTTTTGCTTGTCCCAGGAGAGGATTTGTGTACCCTTCCTCTGTTAAGGTGGTGTGGCAATGATGTTCTGTGATTACATTTCCTACTAACCACAAACTTTGGAAACTCACCTGCAGCAAATGTATGACCTTGTTCAGATCTGGTGACCTGGGCCTTCACTTTGTGAATGTCGAAAACAAGAAAATAATCATCCATCATCAGGTAGTTCTTGGCCTCAATTGTGAGAATGGTGAGACAATACAAACTCCGCACAGCCAGAGATGGAATTTGACCTGGAGCGCTGGAATGATAATAGCATTACACTAACTGCCACACTGTTGTGACACTCGGTGCAGTCCTTAGTGAAGTTCTGTCTGGCATCTCATGTTAAAATTTAGGTACCTGCTGACTTCTCTCCATAGATTTGTCCATGTCTCATGTTCCACTTTTTTCACATCTGTGTTCATCTCTGCCCAACACAGTGATTTGGAAGCTTTCTTCTCTTCATAAGACCATGAGGCATAGAAGCAGAATTAGGCCAGTCAGCCCATTGAGTCTGCTCTGCCATTCCATCATGGCTGATTTATTATCCCGCAGAAACCCATCCTCCTCCTACAGGTGATAACTGCATCTGCTCTAGCAATTCTCTCCCCATTTATTCTTCAGCAAATACCTATATATTTGGAAGATAAACACTCAGAAGCACGAAGCTCGTCTGAATTTGGTGGATGGAGACTGCCCTTGGCAGTTACTTCTCTGCATGTCTTCTCATAGCAATTAACCATAACCATTGAGTATATTGACAAGGAGCACTGCCATAAGAAGGCAGCATTCATTATGAAGGACCCCACCATCCAGGCCATATGCTCTATTCTCATTACCATCTGCTCATAGGGCCTCACGACCGGCCGCTTTTCAATACGCCAAGGACATGGCCTAGAAGACTAGAGCGCCTTCAGGGTGCGGGATTTTCGTGGCTCTGGAGGCGGGCTGATTCAAGACTGGTGCCACCACTACCACTGACTAACGAGTCACGGGAGAACAAGGGAGGTCAGAAGCAGCAGGCTGACTTGCTGCTGGCTGTGTGCCCAGAGGCACAGGGCTCAGAAAAAGCAACGCAACAGACTTTTAACACCATAAATCAGCAAGCTGTTTCGTTATATCTCTCCTCTCACTTTGAAACAGAGGCACCTCTTTTCCCCTTATTAGAAAGAGAAAAAGCCTGCAGTATGTTGAATCCCAGGTGAACGAGTAGTCTTAGGGGTACTGCAAGTCTGTGTCTTTATTAAAGCTTTGCTTGAGTGCTTGGTGGGAGGTGCAGATGCTTTATTGCTGGTGGGAGAGGAGTGGGGGTTGTTGCTTTGCTGCTGCTTGTGCGTGGAAGGGGATAGCTGGGGGGGCTTTGGGGATCTAACATTTAATTGTCATTCATTTTTTGGGGCAGGCCTCTGTTTTTGTGGATGTTTGTGAAGAAAAAGAATTTCAGGATGTATATTGTTTACACTTCTCTGACATTAAATGTACCATTGAAACCTATTGAAATCAATTGGTAGGAGGTACAGGAGCCTTAGGTCCCACACCGCCAGGTTGTGGAACAGTTATTATTCTACAATCATCAGGCTCTGAACCAGCATGGGTAACTTCACTCACCTCAACAATGAACTGATTCCACAACCTACAGATTTATTTTCAGGGACACTACAACTTATGTTCTCAGTATTATTTTTTTTCACAATTTGTCTTATTTTGCACATTTGGTCGTGCATCAGTCTTTATTTATATATAGTCTGAACTTTGAAATTTGAACTTTTCTCCATAAATTCTATTGTATTTATTTTCCCATAAACACCTGCAAGAAAATGTGTCTTAATGTAATATATAGTGACGTATATGTACTTTGATAATTAACTTACTTTGACTTTGTGATTACTATCATTTTGCACCAAGTGATGTTCCTTCCACAGCTTCTTCAACAATGGTTGTTATATGAGTAGAGTCTCAGCCTCCTCTTAATTGCTGCGATAATGTGTGAAAGTGATCTGTCTTTTCTGTAGGAGCATAAGTCATCCTGCTCGGATGGTAAGTAATAGATGTATCCTGAGTCACAACACTATTAAGGGGTTTCCGATTAGTTTGCACACATTTGCACAGGCAATCACATTTGTGGAACCTATCAAGCTCAAAACCAATGGCTTCATTTCAATCTAAGCTTAAATGGTTCTCTGTAGTTCAAAGCTCTCCTGGCATCAGTTGTGAGTTGGCCATCTTACATTTATAGTATATTTTATAATAAACTGTTTATTAGTGGCTTTGGAGCACCTAGACAACAGCAAAACATATCAGGATGCTGTTCAATGCCATCATCCCCTCAGTACTAATCAACAAGCTTCCAAACCTGGCCTCTGTATCTCACGTTGCTACAGGATCCTTGACTTGCTTATCAGGAGGCCACAGACAGAGTGGATCAGTAATAGCATCTCCCCCTCAGTGACAATTAACACAAGAACACATCAAGGAGTACTTAGCTCACTGCTCTAGTCTCTCCTACATTAATAATTATTCATTAGGCATCACTGAAATGCCATCTATGAATTTGTCAATGACACAACTGTTGCCAAAATCACAAATGATGGCAAGGAGGTATACAGGAGTGAGATAGATCGGCTGGTTGAGTGGTGTGTCAGCAACAACCTTGCACTCAATGCCAGCAAGACCAAGGAATAGATTCTGGACTTCAGGAAGGGGAAGTTGTGAGAAAACACACCAGTCCTCATTGAGGGGTCAGCAGTGCTGAGGTGGAGCAGCATCTTGGGAGATCTACCTTGGGCCCAACACGAGGATGCAATCATAGAGAAGGCACTCCAGTGGATCTCCTTCATTAGGATTTTTAGGAGGTTTGGTATGTCAACAAAGTTTCTTGCAAATTCCTACTGATGAATGGTTGAGAGTATTTTGACCAGTTGCAGCATCACTTGGAATGAAAACTCCAATGTGCAGGATGAAAAGAGGCTGCAGAGGGTTGTAGCCTCAGCCAGATTCATTACAGGCACTGTCCTTCCCACCACTGAGATCATCTTCAATATGTGTGTTACAAGAAAGTGGTATCTATCAATAAGGACCCTCACTATCTGGGACATTCCCTCTTCACTTTACAGTACTACCATCAGGGAAGAGGTAATGGAACCTGAACACTCACACTCAATACTTTAGGAACAGTTTGTTCCCCTCCGCCATTAGATTGAATGAACCCATGAACAATACCTTGCTATTCCTCTTTTCAACTATTTATTTACTTAACAGTAATTTTTATGCCTTGCACTATGCCACTGCCACAAAACAACTGATTTCATGACCCATATGAGTGATAGTAAAGCTGATTCTGAATCTATATAAGGTCTTTCTGCCATATAATTTATGTAACATTTTCTTTGCTGTGATCTTCGCAGTGTGTTGTTTACTCATGGATGGTAACAACATCTTTCCATAAGACTGCAACACCATAAGAGATAGGGGCAGAATTGGGCCATTCAGCCCATCAAAACCACTCCACCTTTCCATCATGAATGATTTATTATCCCTCTCAACTCATTCTCCTGCCTTCACCCTATAACCTATGATGCACTTATTAACCCTAAACTATCAAACTCTGCTTTAAATACTTGGCCTCCACAGCAGACGGTGGCAATGATTTCCACAGATTCTCCACCCACTAGCTAAAGAAATTCCTCTTCAACTCTGTTCTGAAGGGATGTCCTTCTATTCTGAGTCTATGCCCTCTGGTCCTAGACAAGCTCCTTTATAGGAAACATGCTCTCCACATTCACTCAGTCTAGGCCAGGGGTTCCTAACCCTTTTTATACTATGGAGCCTTATCATTAACCAAGAGGTCCATGGACCACAGGTTAGGAATACCTGATCTAAGCCTTTCAATATTTGATACATTTCAGTGAGATCCTCCTCCACCCCTCTCATCCGTCTACATTCCACTGAGAATAAGCTCCTCATCCATTAACCCTTTCATTCTTGGGATAATTCTTGTGAACTTCCCCTGGTACCTCATTATGACCTTTCCTTGTCAGTAGTCTCACATACATTACTTAGCCAGGGCAGAGATTCATCAAATATTTAATAAATATTTGACAAAGAACCCAGAATGTTAGACCTCAGAAAACCCCTCAGGTGATATTTCCATGGCTACCTTCTTTGCTGAGTATAGATTCAACTTCTCTGTTGTGACCACATTAGCAATGAAGAAAACCACTCCCAGTCTGTAGTTACTTCATGCTGCACTTCCTCCTCTTTGAATGCTCTAGTTCTTCTGTCACGATCTACCACAGTATCCACAGAACCTGTCCTCTAAAAAAGAACCATATGAATATTTAGATCAGCAAGTCCTTTACATTCCTGATCTAGTCTTCACTGAAACTCTGCAGGCAGTACTGATCCCAGAAGGTATCCTCTGCCACCAATACTTCCATATTTTTCTGTGTCATAGAGGAGGCGATGTGGCCTATCAAGTATATGCTGTCTCACAGAGCAATCACGTTCACTGACAAATTCTCATTGTAACCCATTTCACCTATATGACCATCAACATCTCACAGATTCTAATATCTATCTACGCTAGGGGCATGGGGCAAGTGACAGCACAGTTTAGGTCTGTGGAAGGAACCCATTCAGTCAGCGGGAGGAAGAAAAGGTCAGGGTTGTCCCAGCTCACTGGAATTGCCAGGCTGTCTCCCCACTAGCTGTGCCACAGTGTTGTCCAAAAGAAATGATGAAGGTCATTAGAAACAAACCCCAGATCTGAGCTCTGACAGTATCCTTTCTTGACATACAGTACAGTCCCCTGAAAATATTTGGACTACAGCAACCTGGCAAGAAATCTTCAATTATTTTCACTCAGTTCCTCTGAAGTGCCTTATTTACATAATTTATTTTCAAACAGATATCTGCTTGTTTGCCCTATTCACACACTCCAAATATAATACCCAGGATTTAGGAGAGTCTACTAGAATGATGATCTTTGTCTCAATCTATCTGGCAAGCTTAGCTTTAAGGTTGTCAGTAAGACCTGGAATGCACTTTGGAGGGAGGGTGGAGCATTACTGCTGCTTGAGTCCTTTTCCAGATTGTATTATCCCTCTACTTTTCCAGTTACTTATAAATTACATATAAATGCAACTCACAGCTGATACATGTTGCATGTAGACCCTGCATCAGTAAACTCAAAGAAGGTTCCCTTTTCCATTTCTTCCATTCATTTCATACATTGCCTTCTTCTGTCCAGCTGTTGACTTTGCTTTAAGTAGTTTATCCTCCAATGGAGATGAATGATGAACTAATTATTGACTGGAGAACTGCAAGCCTGATGTTTCAGTTTTCTTCACCACGCATCCATTGTGTGCTATCCCAATTGAGGTTATATTCCTCTAATAACATTCTGGCAGATGTATTTCAAGGCTTATCATACACCCTTTCTTCTACAGCCATCTGGGTGTCATTTTTCAAAGGCAAGTCAGCATAGCAAACAAATTCACACTTACTGTGAACTTCTTTCTACCATGTTCTGTTGTACTCTTCTCAACATCTGTACTTTTATTCAGCAAAGTACCTTGTGGGTTCTTGAGCCATGTTGAGTATTGTTTTGGTGTTCACCACAAGCCTACTATGTGGTTCTTTTCCATATTGGCAACACCCACTGACCTGGAGGGTCTTGGCATGAAACAGCGACTGTTTACTCTTTTCCATAGATGCTGCCTGGCCTGCTGCGATCCTCCAGCATTTTGAGTGTTCCCTTGATTCTGCAGTTGTTGAAATTCCAACTGATGGGTAAAACACATTTTGGAGGCATCTGCACCCTTGAATCCCAGGGCCCTTCATTATGTAACTTGTAGTTCTCATTAAAGTGCCTTATTTTCAAATTGGACGCACTATGGTTCAATGAAATCAAATTGCAGGCTATTTTTTTTATATCAGGAGCAGTATGAACACAAGTGTTCCTTTGCCTCTGTGTGTGTGTAAGGATCATTTCTTCCCCTACATCACATAGTTTATTCTATCTCCCTACCTAGGACCCAATGGTGGGCTCCTGGAGATCTGTGTAAGAATATGACCAACTGTGGCAGCTCATCTTCTGTACAGTGAAGGCACTGAGAGTTAATTCCTGTCAGTTTTAATAGTTCTTTTTATTTCTTGACTATGTGGTGCTGAAAAAAAATGATCTCATATTAATTTCTTCTACATCTTTTTCTTCCAAAGTACAATTCAGTGCAATTGCTAGATTGGTGTCATTTTTGTCAGTATTAGGATTAGTTCAGGACCTTTGTTAACAAGAATTTTAGATGTGTTCTGAAGTTTGATGTTTAAACTAAGTTCGAAGTTTAATCTAAGCTCAAAGTAAATTTACTAACCAAGTACATATGCAACCCTGAGATTCATTTGCTTGTAGGCATTCACAGTAAACACAAACTAACACCCTCCATTGGTCTGGATTGACGGTGCTTATTGTGTCCTCGCTGTCTATGTGCTATACACACCAATACTCAAGCCTGGACAGTATGACATGGAGAGCAAGCTGTTGCCCATGCTGCAGTCTCTCCTTTCCATGCAGCTGATGAATCCAAAGCAATGACAGCTCTTCAGATGGCATGATTACCAGACCTGAGTTACTAGATGGCTGCCCTACCTATTCAGAATCAGAATTAGATTTATTATCACTGACATAAGTCATGAAATTTGTTGTTTTGTGGTAGCAGTATGGGGCAAGACATAAACATTACTATAAGTTTCAATAAAAAATAAATAAACAGTGCAAAAGAGGAATAGTGACATAGTGTTCATGGGTTCATGGATGTTCAAAAATCCGATGGTGGAAGGGAGGAAGCTGTTCCAAAAATGTTGCATGTGCATCCTCAAGCTAGTATACCTCCTCATTGATGGTAGTAATCAGAAAAGTGCATGTCCCAGATGATTGGGGTCCTTAATGGAGGAACCACCTATTGAAGATATCCTTGAAAGGTATTAGAAAAAGGCCAGTGATATCATGAAGGATCCCACCCACCCTACTCATGAACTATTTGCCCCACTCCCATCAGGAAGGAGGTTACCTAGCATCTATGCCAAGGTTCGAAACAGTTACTTTCCCCAAGTAGTAAGGCTAATCAATACCTCCACCCATTAATCCACCTCTCATTTCCTGTCAGAGTCAATTTATGTACCGACACTCCTGTACCTAGAATCACTTTTTGTACTTTGCATAATCAATTTATATATATAAACTATCTAATGTATTTATATTTATTGTGTTTTTTATCTTAGTGTGCTTTTTGCATGCTGCATCTGATCTGGAGTACTAATTATTTCATTCTCTTTTACCTTTGTGTACTGGAAATGACATTAAACAATCTTGAATCTTGAATACCAAATGCCCTTAAGCTCCTAATGAAGTAGAGCCAATGGCCTTCCTTCTTGGCATCAATGTGTTAGGCCCAAGATAGATCCTCTAAGACGTTGATACCCAGGAACTTAATGCCGCTCACCCTTTCCACTGCTAACCCCTCAAACTTGTTCGTTCTCCCAGTTTCCTGAAGTCCACAATCAATCCCCAGGTTTTGCTGAAGGTTGTTTTGAAACATCACTCTGCCACCCCCGCAACACCATCTGGGATTTTACCATCAACTGTGGTGTCACCTGTGAATTTATAGATGGTGTCAGAACTGTGTTTAGCCACACACTCATGAAACATGGAGAGAGAAGAGCAGATGCCTAAGCACTCATCCGTGAGGTGCAACTGTATTGATTGTCAGTGAAGGGGAGATATTATTAGTGACCTACATTGTCTCTGGAGACTCAATGAAGACATCAAGAATCCAGTTGAAAATGAAGGTATAAAAGCCCAGCTTAAAAAGTTCAAACATTCAAAGTAAATTTATTTTTGAAGTATATATATTTCACCATTTACAATCCTGCTATTCATTTTCAAGTCAAGTCAAGTCACTCTTATTGTCATTTCGACCATAACTGCTTGTAGGCATATTTAATTAATCTATAATAGAAAAATAACTATAACAGAATCTATGAAAAATGTATCAACTTGGGCCTTCAAACTGTGTACAAAAGATACAAACTGCAGATACAAGAAGAAATAAATAAATGCTAAATATTGAGAAAATTAGTTGAAGAGACCTTGAAAGTGAAGCCATAAGTTGTGGGAACATTACAATGATGAAATGAAGTTGAGTGACATTAGCCCCTTTGGTTCAAGAGCCTGATAGATGAAGGATAAGATCTATTCCTGAACTTGATAGTGTGAGCCCTGAGGCACCTGTACCTTCTTCCTGATAGAAGCATAGAAATTAGCAATGAGGAAATGATGATGTTGCACACTGAGTGATAATCAATAAACAGCAATCTGATGTGTCGTTGTGGCATGTCACCCTGCTCTTCTTAGGCAATGGTATGGTTGCTGCCTTTTTAAAGCAGAAGGGAACCTCAGGATGCAACAGTAAGAGGCTGAAAAGGTCTTTGGACACTCCAGCTATTTGGTTAGCACAGGTTTTCAATACTCGGTCAGGACCTGATGCCTTGTGAGCATTCTGGCTCTTGAAAGATGTCCTGACGTTAGCCTTCATGACTGAGATATGGTGGGGATTCTGGGATGCTTGAGTTGGAACCTTTCAATGAGCAGAGACTGAATTGGCTTGGATTGTTTTTCTCGGAGTGGAGAAGTCTGAGGAGTGACTTAACTGAGGCATAAAAAATCATGAGGGGTATTGATAGGGTAGATAGTGAAAAACCATTCCCCTTACAGTGGTGTCTATAACCAAAGGGTATTTTTAAGGCAATTGCAGAATTTTAGATTTAAAGGGGACAGAAAGAATAATTGTTTCATCCAGCTGCGTTTGAAATTTGAAATGCAGTACCTAAGGGGTGGCAGAGGTATATTCATAATATTTAAGAAGTATTTGGGTAAGCACTTGAGAGGGCATGCAATAGAAGGCTAAAATACATTGCTACTTACTGGGTGACACTGATTCTCTGAGCTGAGCAATCTGTTTCCATACACTATGATCTCGAGTTGGGTAACACGAGTTGGATAAAAACCTGAAGTAAAGAATTTAGCAGATCTGTGGGAAAAGGGGAGGAAAATGAGTAACTGGAGAGTCAATGTACTGAATGGCCTCCTTGCATGCTGGGACCATTCTGTGATTTTGTATCTCTGCTGGCCTGGCGCTTCAGATTAAAATGATTAAAATCAACACTAACTTTGTCAGAATAAAAGCATATATGCTGTTCTCATCATTATAAGCTTTGTGGTGAATATTCAGATAAATAAAGCATTTATTTGCTTTCACAGTCAGTGAGGACAGGTGTTTCTTCAGAGGTTCTGAACACATTGAATAGCTAAGTTGGGGACTAGCAGCCTGTAAGGAAGCAATCAAATCAAGCCATGCAATATTTTTGCTGTTCTTGACACAACCCGTGTCCTGTGCACCATTCCTGTATCTACTGGCACAGTCCTTTGTTTGCTAAATCAAGTTACATAAATATGTATTTTCAGGTAATTGTTATCCAATAACTAGACTTGATAATTTCATAATGTGATGTCCAATGGTTCAAAGATTAATTAAAGGAGTTTTCTAGAGAAAGGACATCTTCTTTCTGAACCTGATGTTCTTTTTTCATTAAAGGCAAAACCACAAGAACATGGAACTATAATACTGCAGATACTAGAAATCTCAAATAAAAACAGTAAGTTTTGAAAATCCTCATCAACTAAGCTAGCATAAGTGTAGAGAGGAAAACAGAACTATCATTTCTGCTTTATGAATGTTCTTCAAGACCACTCTAATTATTTTTCTTTTTGATCAGATGAGATTGGGTATCATCGGCCTTGAACATTAACTCAATTTTTATCTTCAACAATTAAGAGAGATGTAGAACCACCACTGGTACTGCACAAACCCACTTTGCTCTGCAGATGTTGATGTATTTTGCTAATTATACCTCCAAGGTTTGCACCAATTTTCTTATGGTGAGCCTGTACAGAGCCCCTGAGCTCATTTATCTTCAATGTTGTCCTAAAGATCTACAGCAAATCCCTTGTTATCTGACTACAGATCGTCATTTACATATCTGGAACTGTTATCCAACATATCTGAGTGATAGTTTCATTGTGTGGCATTTCCAGAGGCTCATATCATTTAAAGAAGAAATTTGGTGAGGGTGTCCCTTTAAGAAAGGAAGTTATTATTTGCATTCATGTTACTTGGATCCATGAGGAAATGTGTGGAGAACTGAACAACACCAAGTCAGAGGTGCATACTTGTCACTGTTGACTGGGCAGTATATTGACAATATATCTGTTCATTTTCTTTTGAAATTTGATCTGGTTTACTTCAGTGGAACTGAATTTCAGGAGTATGCTACAATGTACAGCCATTTTCTTTGGAGAAATGTGTATCTCTTCTCTTAAAATTCAAAGTTGAAAGTAAATTTATTACTAAAATATGTATTCAGTATGTCACCATGTACGACCCTGAGATTTACTTTCTTGTAGGCGTTCACAGCAGAACAAAAAAATAGCATAGTACTTTTGTTGTACAATAAGCTGTAGTCACACTAAGACTGCTTCCTGTTCTGCACAAGGACTTCAACTGCGCCCAGTGCTATTTTATAGACAATAGACAGTAGGTGCAGGAGTAGGCCATTTGGCCTTTCTAGCCAGCACCACCATTCACTGTGATCATGGCTGATCTTACACAATCAGCACCCCGTTCCTGCCCTCTCCCTATATCCCCTGACCCCGCTATCTATAAGAGCTCTATCTAACTCTCTCTTGAATGCATCCAGAGACTTGGTCTCCACTGCCTTCAGGGGCAGAGCATTCCACATATCCACCACTCTCTGGGTGAAAAAGTTTTTCCGCATCTCTGTTCTAAATGGCCTACCCCTTATTCTTAAACTGTGGCCTCTAGTTCTGGACTCACCCATCAGTGGGAACATGCTTCCTGCCTCCAGTGTGTCCAATCCCTTAATAATCTTATATGTTTCAATCAGATCCCCTCTCATCCTTCCAAATTCCAGTGTATACAAGCCCAGTCGCTCCAATCTTTCAACATATGACAGTCCCGCCATTCTGGGAATTAACCTTGTGAACCTACGCTGCACTCCCTCAATAGCAAGAATGTCCATCCTCAAATTTGGAGACCAAAACTGCACGCAATACTCCGGAGGGGGTCTCACTAGGGCCCTGTGCAGCTGCAGAAGGACCTCTTTACTCCTATACTCAATTCGTCTTGTTATAAAAGCCAGCATGCCATTAGCTTTCTTCACTGCCTGCTGTACCTGCATGCTTGCTTTCATTGACTGATGTACAAGAACACCTAGATCTTGTTGTACTTCCCCTTTTCCTAACAACTCCATTTAGATAGTAATCTGCCTTCTTGTTCTTGCCACCAAAGTGGATAACCTCACATTTATCCACATTAAACTGCATCTGCCATACATTTGCCCACTCACCCAACCTGTCCAAGTCACCCTGCGTACTCATAACATCCTCCTGACATTTTACACTGCCACCCAGCTTCGTGTCGTCAGCAAATTTGCTAATGTTACTTTTAATCCCTTCATCTAAATCATTAATGTATATTGTAAACAGCTGCAGTCCCAGCACTGAACCTTGCGGTACCCGACTGGTCACAGCCTACCATTCCGAAAGGGACCCGTTAATCGCTACTCTTTGTTTCCTCTCAGCCAGCCAATTTTCAATCCATGTCAGTACTTTGCCCCCAATACCATGTGCCCTAATTTTGCCCACTAATCTCCTATGTGGGACTTCATCAAAAGCTTTCTGGAAGTCCAGGTACACTACATCCACTGTCTCTCCCTTGTCCATTTTTACAGTTACATCCTCAAAAAACTCCAGAAGGTTAGTCAAGCATGATTTTCCCTTCATAAATCCATGCTGACTCGGACTGATCCTTTTACTGCTATCCAAATGTGTCGTAATTTCCTCTTTTATAATTGACTGCAGCATCTTTCCCACCACTGACGTCAGGCTAACCGGTCTATAATTCCCTGTTTTCTCTCTCCCTCCTTTCTTGAAAAGTGGGACAACATCAGCAACCCTCCAATCAGCAGGAACTGTTCCTGAATCTATAGAACATTGGAAAATGATTACCAATGCGCCCACGATTTCTAGAGCCACCTCTTTAAGTACCCTGGGATGCAGACCATCAAGTCCCGGGGACTTATCAGCCTTCAGACTCAACAGTCTATCCAACACTGTTTCATGCCTAATATAAATTTCCCTCAGTTCATCCTTTACCCTAGTTCCTTTGGCCACTATTACATCTGCGAGATTGTTTGTGTCTTCCCTAGTGAAGACAGATCCAAAGTACCTGTTCAACTCATCTGCCATTTCCTTGTTCCCCATAATAAATTCACCTGTTTCTGTCTTCAATGGCCCAATTTTGGGCTTAACTATTTTTTTTGCTATTCACATACTTAAAGAAGCTTTTACTATCCTCCTTTATATTCTTGGCTAGTTTACCTTTGTACCTCATTTTATCTTGGCGTATTGCCTTTTTCGTTATCTTCTGTTGCTCTTTAAAAGCTTCCCAGTCCTCCAGTTTCCCATTCATCTTTGCTATGTTATACTTCTTCTCTTTTATTTTTATACTGCCCTTTACTTCCCTCGTCAGCCACGGCTGATCCTTACTCCCCTTAGGATCTTTCTTCCTCTTTGGAATGAACCGATCCTGCACCTTCTGCGTTATTCCCAGTAATACCTGCCATTTTTGTTCCACTGTCTTCCCTGCTAGGGTATTGTTCTATTGAACTTTGGCCAGCTCCTCTCTCATAGTTCCCTTTGTTCAACTGTAATACTGACACATCCGATTTTCCCTTCTCCTTCTGAAATTGTAGGTTAAAACATATCATATTATGGTCACTACCTCCTAATGGTTCCTTTACCTCGAGGTCCCTGATCAAATCTGGTTCATTGCACAACACTAAATCTAGAATTGCCTTCTCCCTGGTAGGCTCCAGTACCAGCTGTTCTAAGAATCCATCTCAGAGGCACTCCACAAACTCCCTTTCTTGGGGTCCAGTACCATTCTGATTCTCCCAGTCTACCTGCATGTTGAAATCCCCCATGACAACTGTATCATTACCTCTGCGACATGCCAATTTTAACTCTTCATTCAACTTACACCCTACATCCAGACTGCTGTTTGGGGGCCTGTAGATAACTCCCATTAGGGTCTTTCTACCCTTAGTTCTATCCATACTGACTCTACATCCCCAAATTCTATGTTCCCCCTCGCAAGGGACTGAATATCATTCCTCACCAACAGAGCCACCCCACCCCCTCTGCCAGTCAGTCTGTCCTTTTGATAAGATGTATAGCCTTGAATATTCATTTCCCAGGCCCTGTTCGCTTGAAGCCATGTCTCAGTTATTCCCACAACATCGTACTTGCCAATTTCCAACTGAGCCTCAAGCTCATCTACTTTATTCCTTATACTTCGTGCGTGAATTCATATATAATACTTTTAATTCGGTACTCCCCTCTCCTTTCATATCAATTCCTATTTCACTTGGCCATACCGTATGATCTCTTCTTGAGCTTTCTACTCCATTGATTCTGTTGTCCTTTTTAGCTTTTCTTATTTTCACTTTCCCTTTAACTCCATCCTTATATTTCCAGTTCATCCCCTCCCCCCCCCACTACTTAGTTTAAACACATCCACGTTGCAGTGAGAAACATCCATCTATTTCTTCTACGTCAATATGAGTTATTTGCTGATGTAGCTGCCAGCCACTATTTGGCGTGGTCTTAAAGAAGTCACTAGATTACAGGGTTTTACATTCCCCCGCAAAGGGCAGTTCACATATACACTTTTTTCTGAACCTCTGAATTACTTAAAGCAGGGAACTTAAAGCAGGGAACCTCTGAATTACTTAAAGCAGGGAACAGTGGGCTATATGAACTGAGATGCATATGTGTGCACGACCTCAGATTTTCCCAGATCACATTTCTAAGCTTGTTATCATGTGCAGCAAAAATCTTATCCGACCCATTAAATCTCCATAGTACAGCTGTGATTTGCAGTGAAATTGTGGGAGGAAAAGTTCACTTTAAGAATAAGGCCCAAAGGCTATAATAATCAAATCTAAACTGTGCAAGTTTTTTTTCTAAGAAGAAGCAGAATGTATCCATCTTCCCAGCAGTCTGTTGAAAGTTCCCAACAGATGTAAATTTACTTCATGCAACCACTGATTAATTAAATTCAGAGTGTTTATTAACAGAATGATTGAGATTATGTTTGATTACGGGAAGTGACTTTTTTTGGCACCGAGTGCTTTTAGGGCTCTATGGGAACAAGGGAAACTTTCAGGAGAGTTGCATGATTTACAGGCTATCTTCCATCCTCTTTGACCTTTTACCGTGCAACATAAAACTCAAAGCAGAAATGGAGCTTAGCTGGCAATCCAAAAGAGCATTTTGTTAAATTTAATGGAGGAATCACAATTTAAACAGAAATAAGGAGGGCCTTTTGACACAAAATTTGGATACATACAATTTGCTATTTCCTCTTTGATGGTTCAGAGTTCGAAAATGTTATCTGTGCCTTGTACCCAACAAGTTGATGCAATGCCAGCAACTATACTTCATTAGGAGTTTGGAATTTGGTGGAAACCCTGAGGAGATTGAAAGGAGACATTCTTCTCCTCTGCAGTCTGATTTCCAAATGGTCTCTGAACGCTAATTATTCCTTTTATTTGCACTATTTTATTTTGCAACTTATAGTAATTTTGTGTCTCTGCACTGTACTGCTGTTGCTAACCATCATATTTCAGATCATATAAGACAGTGTTAATAAACCTGATTTTGATTCTAATTCATATAACTGGTGAATCTCCACTGGACCTTCTCCACTGAAATCCTATCCTTCCTATGTGTGACAATCAGAACTTTGCACAGTGTGCTAACTGCTGTCTGAATGTACTTCCATTAAGGGATGATAGTTATAACCATTCACTGCAGGAGTTCCTTAGGGCACAGCAGCATCAGGCCGTGACTATTTCCAACAAGAGAGAGTCCAACCACTGGCATTGATATTCAATGGCATTGTCATCTGAGAGCCTTACACCATCAATAACCTAGAGATTGCAATTGACCAGAAACTAATCCGGACCAGCTACAAGTACAGATCATTTTCTAAGCACCCTGCAGTTAGAGACTCAAGTTCTGGCATCTGAAATTTAATATTATCCAGAGCAATGATGCCATCTTGATTTGCACTCCATCCAATACCCTAAACATTTATTTCTTCCACCGCTAACTGATAGTGAATGCTATGTATGTGCTCTGCAAGATGCACTGCAGTTACTCATCCAGACTACTTCAGCACCTTCCAAACCTGTGATCTCTTCCACTAAGGTTGAAGCAGCTGGTGCATGAGAACACCATCCTCAGCAGCTTCCCGCCCAAGATGCAAACTCTTCAAACTTGCGAAGATATTGCAGTTCCTTCATCAGAGTTGGGTCTAGATCCATGCATTCTCCTCCAGAGGTCCCCAGACGGACTGCAATGGTCCAAGAGATCAGATTGCCACCAGCTTCTCAAGTGTAATTGAGGACGGATGATATTTGCAGTTTAGCCATAATCCCCACATCACAAAAAAGACCAAGAAACATAACCAGATTGCATTTATTCATAGAACTGAGCGTGGGGGTTGTCTGTATGTTCTCTGTTTGTTCTCGTGCTGACAAAATGGATTTGCTCTGAGCGATCCAGTTTCTCCTTATCACTAAGATGTGTCCGTAAATTAATTAGCCATTGTAAATTACCCCAAGTGTGTAAGCACAATATGAAAGGTGGGCAGTTGGGAAAAATGCGGGGAGAATAAAACAATTAGTTAGTGTAGGGATTAGTGTAAAATGAGTGGTTGGTGGTCAGTGTGGACCTGTTGTGTCCATGCTGTATTTCTCAATCACTCTTTGACTCAGTAATCAGAAACATAGAAAACCTACAGCACAATACAGGCCCTTTGGCCCACAATGCTGTGCCGAACATGTACTTATTTTAGAAATTACCCAGGGTTACCCATAGCCCTCTATTTTTCTAAGCTCCATAAATCTATCCAGGAGTCTCTAAAATGGCCCTATCATATCCACCTCCACCACCGTCCAGCCCATTCCGCACACTCACCACTCTCTGCATAAAAAAGTTACCATTGACAACTCCACTGTACCCGCTTTCAAGCACCTTAAAACTGTGCCCTCTCATGTTAGACACTTCAACCCTGGAGAAAAGCCTCCGACTATCCACATGAACAATGCCTTTCATCAGCTTATACACCTCTATCAGGTCACCTCTCACCCTCCGTCGCTCTGAGGAAAAAAGGCTGAGTTCAATCGACCTATTCTCATAGGGCATGCTCCCTAATCCAGGTAAGATTCTTGTAAATCTCCTCTGCACCCTTTCTATGGTTTCCACATCCTTCCCGGAGTGAGGTGACCAGAACTGAGCACAGTACTCCAAGTAGAGTCTGACCAGGGTCCTATATAGCTGCAACATTACCTTTCGGCTCTTAAAAAAGTGTAAAATTTCAAAAAAAAACAAATTCTGGAAGGACTCAACAGGTCCTCGGTGAAAGAGATCATAAATTTGGGAAATACCGTGGATGGAGAAATAGAATTAATACTTTAAAATAATGAACTTCCTTCAAAAGTTCATATATGCAGCCTTTTGATTTTGTTCTGATTATTTGTAAAGATTCACTTCACCTTTTGCCGTCTCTCCAACCTGGTGTGACCTGAACAGAACCCGTGACAGGCTGTTCAGAGCATTGGACTAATGGGTGACGGCAAGGAGAGGGGGGCTGGGGCAAGGGTTGTGGAGGAGAGGAGGGATATATGAGGTAATACTGGAGAAAGAGCAGCAGGTACTTTGTTTGGAAACGTCAGTACAGTACAGCGCAGGTAGAGAATATTAGAAGTGCTGATGATTTTGGAAGTTATCCATCATTAACAAGCCTCACCATCCAGGACATGCCCTGGATATATTTATATATTTATTATTGTAATGTACAGTACATTTTTATAATTGTACTGTAGTTCTGCCACAAAACAACAAATTTGATGACATACACTCAGTGGCCATTTTATTAGATGCATTTTATTCCTTGTCTAATAAAGTGGCCATAAAGTGTATGCTCATGGTCTTCTGCTGATGTAGTTATCTATTTCAAGATTTGATGTGCTATGATTCAGAGATGCTGTTCTACACACCACTATGGTAATGCATGGTTATTTGAGTTACTGCCACCTTCCTGTCAGCCCATACTCTGTACATGCTAGAAACAGCTGTGCGTGAAAATCCTAGGAGATAAGAAGTTTCTGAAATAGTCAAATCACCCTCTCTGGCACAACAATAATTCCTCAGTCAAACTCACCTAGATCACATTTCTTCCCTCTTCTGATGTTTGGTCTGAACAACGAATGAACCTTTTGACCACGCCTGCATGCTTTTAATCATTAAATTGCTTCCACATGATTGGCTGATTAGATATTTGTATTACTATTAGGTGTACAAATGTTCCTGTAGCCATTTAGTGTAAGAAGTCACCAATATGAGGCACACACTCAATTATTAGGAATACCTACTACTTCTCTGCCATGAGATTTCTGAATGGACCATAAAGCCAGGAACACCACCTCACTTTTTCTGCTCTTTTTGCTCTACTTATTTACTTTTTATATATTTTTATTATAATTTATAGTATCATCTTATGTAGTTCACTGTAGTGCTGCCGCAAAACAACAAATTTTACGACACACTGCACCTGTACACCTGCTCATTGTTTGTCCTAATGAGCAGAGGTAAAGGTGTATCTTATAAAGTGGCCACTGAGTGTATGTTAGTGATAATAATCCAGATTCTGATTCCGAGAATCTGTCAAATGAAAGATCTCTTTGGTTTTTTAAGGATGCCTGTAATAGGTTTGTTGCTGGATGAGGTGAGATCTTGTCCTCAGGAGCATGGGAATATTTTATGATGCTGACCTCATTGTTCACTCCCCATAGATCTTCTCCAGGTTTCTCAGCAATTCTATCTACTAATCTGGTGTCTGTTATGTCCTCTTCAGAAGATCTGTGATGTCTTTAGATATAGAAAGAATCACTGAAGAGGATCTTTAACCACTCAGATTAAATAACTTAGTAAGACACATGAGTCTAACCCAGAATGCATAAAGCAGAAACCAAAAAGTAGGCTTACATTAAGTAATGAAAAGTGAAAAACACAAAATAGTTAAAAGAGACAAAAAGAAAACGTCAATTATCTTTGAAAATATCCCAATATTAATTTTCATTTTCAGGAGTGAGCCTGCAGTCTTATAAAGTTATCCTTTTAAAAGACAGAAGTGTTATTCAATTTCAATGTTCAGAATTCGTTTGTTCTTTAATGTACCAGCTTTTAAACTGCTTTTAGGATGGAAATAGTAAATTTGCCAAGTTCACGGCTAATTTACAGACAACAGGTGGTCCTGCCAAATAGCTCTGTAGTTAAGATAGGCAGTGTGGTTCCCAAGGTATCAGCATTGTGGCCTTTATGTTCTGTATTCATAATCTATACTTAAAGGTGTGAGTCAGATCTTTTAAGTTAGCAGATGATATATAGTGATACATTGTAAGGATTAAAGTTGACAACATGATATAAATAGACTGGTGAAATAGGCAGGCTCACTCACCAAAACAGGCAGAATCCCCAGAAAAGACCTCTCTTTCTGATTTGACAGCTGATCAGATTATAGAGCTGGTGAGGTCAGAGAAACAGCTGATAGTAGCCTGTCACCAGCCTGCCATCCATGGATGTACACAAGCGGTTTATTGGGGGCCAGCAATGTGGAATGGTAGTGGACGCTGGGTCGTCAGTATCAATAACTGATCTACCCTTGCCCATGACTGGAGAGGAGGTTTACATTACCAGTGCAGGAAGTGAAACAATGAGGGCAAAGAGAAATCACCACCAGGTACTTGAGATTGAGGGAGTGCAGCTTCCTGTAGATTTCTGGGTCTGTCCAAATAACAAGGGTACTATCCTTGGAATAGACATCCTAAGGGAGGCAAGGGCCATTATAGATTCTGGAAAGGGAGAAATAATATGGACAATTCAGGGACAGCACATATATACAACCAATAGCGTACACAACCTAGCCAGCACATCTGCAGCTGCTCTGATCATCAGACACTGGAGCCAGGATGGTGTTTATGGAATACCTTGTGAGCAGTCCCCAGTGGTGTGAGCAAGATTATGGACAAGTGAAGATAAACCCAGTTAAAATAGAGGGGGAGCTTCAGAATTCCAATAAACAGTATCCTGTAAAAGCTGATGCCCTGACAGCGGCTCAGAATATTGTGAAGGAACTAAAACACCAGGGGATACAAAGGGAGACTGTGTCAGCCACCTGTATGACCAGCAAGTAAGCTAGATGGGTCATAACAATAGATTATACCACCCTTAGTAAGACCACACTGAGATTGCATCTCATTGTGGTGAGACATATTACAATCCTGAATGGCCTGTCTCCAGAACATAATGTTTTCTCAGTCCTGGATATCGCTAATGGATTTTGCAGGATCCCCTTAGCATCTGAGTCCCAAGACCAATTTGCCTTCACCCTTGGTAGGCAACAGTATATGTGGACCAGACTCCCTCAGGGCAGGGATTCCACAATAGCCCAGCCATCTTTCATAAGGTCACAGCGCAGACTTTGGAAAAGCTCAATCTAACGCCCTACTGGCTGACCATCTTATAATATGTAAATGATCTATTAATCACTTCGGGAGGTGACACAGGTGATTTAGGGGTGATAGCCAGTGTTTTAGAGACACTGTGAGACAAGGGGTTTAAAATCAGTCTACACAAGGCTCAGGTAGGAAAGCAAACTGCACAGTACCTAGGCTACACCATCCCAGAGAGGAAGGACAAGTCAGATGACAGACGTTCTTCAATCAACTTCATACCCCGCCCAGTAAACGTACGGGGAGTACGGAAGGTAGTGGGTCTATTCAATTACTGCCATAACTTCATGCCACAGTTCTCAGCACTAGTGACTGATACAGGGCTTCAATAGAGGAGGGAAGCCCCCTCTGGAGGAAGTAAGCCAGGGGCCAGATGAGGAAAAGACAGGCTTCGCTGCCAGGTGGATAGGACTAGAGCTGGTACTCCGGATGACTGGCAAGCCAGCCAGTGAAAACACTGGACTCAGGTTAAACCGTAGGACCCACTTTCCTGTTGCCCCCATAAACAGAGCGAGAGATGAAGAATACCTGGTACCAGCGTCTTTACAGAGAACCTAAGTGATGAACGCCAACCGGCTGCATCCGACTGACCACACCTGATGAAAGCAGACCCACTGCAAAGGCAGAAGACTCCAAGAGAACGTGACAGAAAGCTATGAACGGCATCTTAAAGTACAACAGTAGCAGTACTCTGGAATGAAGGCTGGCTGCTGAAGACAGATGTTTAGTTGAATAGCTTGGTTTAGAAAAACACTGGAGAAAATAGATGGGAAGGAATCCAAATTACAGTAGAGATGTCATGCTCAACAGTTCAATGACATGGCAGACTGAGAAAGAGATAAAATGTCATCTGAATGCAGTCACCCCCTGCCTGAAGGGGGAGCTGGGCCCTTTCAGTGGTTGGGCCAGTGATCGGCTCGACAGTTCAGTAGAGGGTTCAAAGAAGTCCTTGCAGTCATTCAAATGACACCACCCCAACCCCTCCTGTACCTCAATGAGAGGGCCTGTGAATCTTTGTTGGTGCCCCTGGAAAGGGAGTAACCACTGATAGCCACTGTGGAGTTTGAAGTATCAGAGATTGAAGGAGTGAATAAAAAGAATTTGATTAAACAGGGAGAAGCAGGGCACTTTTGCTTCTCTCTCTGTCATTTCTGAGAATGGTGCCTGGGAGAAGGGAATACAACATAAAGAGGCTGAAACTTTAATCTTTGGCTAACCAAAGATTTGACAGGAATACTGTATATACAACAATGAGGAGTCATGGCAGAATGAATAAGAAGAGGGTAGTCTCTTCAGTGGAGGGCTTGAAGATGAGAATCACAAGTATACAATAATGGGAAATAAAATTAAGAATAACAAAAACATCTTTATGCAGTGCAGATGATTGCAACATTGACCTTCATTTTGAAATATACTTGGAGGAATGTCCATTGCCTGAATGCCTGGGAGGTCCTTCCCGCCACTCAGTGACTCAAACCATCCTTCCCAGTAAAGCAGTGATTCATTTATACCACTTAGTGATCTGCTTTCAGTGCTGAGGCTGCCTCCAATGAAATGCAGATTGGGTGACAGTTTTGCAGGGTAAATCCATTCGGTCTGCAAGATGATTGTGAGCTTCCTGCTATTTTTCACTATAATTCTCTATCCCAGTCCCACTCCGGTTTGTACTCTCCTGCCCTATTAAATATTGAATTCAACAATTATATATAACTCATTTTCCCTGTTTGTATAGCTACTAACCTATTCTGTAAAAAGGTCATTAGCTGAAACATCATTTCTCTTCCCCATCTGCTGACGCTGCCTGACCTGCAAACTATTTCTGGAATTTTCTGTTCTGTTGGGGGTTTGCACCATTTGGAGTATTTTGCTTCTCCTGAACAGATCTCAGAGATCGTTACTTAGATTATTTTTTCTCTTTTTGTCATCTATTTTCATTCATCTCCAAAATATATCTCCTCCAGACAGGTTAGATTGGCTGCTGCCCCTGCCTCCTTTGTCACTCAGCCTCCCTCACTGTCCTAGCCTGCAGTCACTCCATTACTGCATTCTCAGTAAGACGTGAACATGTTTGATTTCTGACCTTTCTCAATTCTGATGGACGGTTATCACTCTGAACTCTTTTCCACTCTCCAGTGATGCAGGCTGACTTGCCGAGAGTGTTTGGCGTTTTCTCTATTAATTTCAGCAAAACCTACGAGCATTTTATTTTTGATGGCTATCACTGTGGTAACTTCTACTTTACAAAAAGACCACTCGACAACTTGATGGCCAAAAGAACATCTTTATCTGGGACGACAAATGATATTTACAATACAGAGGCTTCCAGGTACCTCGTGCGGCCTGGGTGGTGGAACTATATACAATGCATACTGGGAGTAAAAAGAGCGGAAGTAAAGACCCCGCCAACCCCGGATCCCGCCTCTTGCTACCAACAGCTCCCCAATTAGTATTAACTTACTTTTAACAATACTCACATTACAACACTTCTCCCCCTTTAAAATCCAACATTCCCCAAATATCAAAGAACTGGGAAATAAAAACAGTGGTATCATTAGCAACAGGTTACCAATATAAAAATACCTAAAAAAAAAACATGGCAAATTCAACATTCAATCTAACAACAGAAGAACCTATCCAATCAAAGATTCAGTCTGTCAGGAGGTTTGCAAGGGCACTGCGATCTACGCACTAACCCCCGGTGACCCAGCAGGCACCACTGGTGAGGATGTTTTGGGTGGATCTGGTGTTGGGGACACAAGGGGGGTCTGTGTGTCCGTGTGAGAATGTCCATTCTCTTCAGGGGACTCGGCCCCCTCTGCCAGTGTGTCTCCCTCTAGCAAAGTCACTGGTGGACATGCTTCCCCAGTAGACTGTCTCACCTTTGGAAACTCCATGGAACTGTCTACCTCTGAGCCAGAATCATGATGCAGGTGCACATGGTCCTGATGTCTGCGGAAAACACGCCCATTAGTCAGCTTAACAACACAGGAGACTGGACCACTCCTCTTAAGAATAACCGCAGGTAGCCATTGCTGATTGTTTCTCACATAGACCTTGTCATCCAGTTCTACCTGTCTCTCTCGCATGTGTTGATCATGTTCCTCCTTCTGCTTTTCCTGCTTTCTCTCCACTTTTGCCTTCATGTCCAAGCGCAGCAGGTCCAATCTTGACTTGGGCCAACGCCCCATCAGCATCTCTGCTGGAGTGCGTGCAGGCATTGTCTGTGGAGTGAGGCGGTATTTAAACAGGAAACGTGAAAGCCAGGTACTAAGAGAGTCCCCTGTCATCTGCTTCAGGCCTTCCTTCACTGTCTGAACAGCCCACTCAGCCAAACCATTGGATGCCGGGTGGAAAGGGGCCACCCGAATGTGACGAATGCCATTCTGCCGCATTAACTCAGCAAACAGCTCACTGGTGAACGTCGGGCCATGATCAGTGACCAGAGTGTCAGGCAACCCGTGGACTGCAAACACTTGCTTCAGTTTGTCTATGGTTGAGGGGGCTGTGATGTTGCTCATGATGTGAGCTTCCATTCATTTGGAATGCGCATCTACCATTACAAGAAACATCTGTCCCATAAAAGGGGCCAGCAAAGTCCAAATGTAGCCTAGACCAGGGGTAGACTGGCCACTCCCATGGGTGCAAAGGAGCTGGTGGTGGCATGTTCTGATTGGTCTGACATTGCGTGCATGATTTTACCTTGTTCTCCAGATCCTGATCCATTCCTGGCACCAGACGTAGGATCTTGCAAGGCTTTTCATTCGAGACACCCCTGGGTGAGTCTCATGAATTTCCTCCACAATCTGTGAATGGCCAGGGGGAGGCACGATGACACTCGCCCCCCCCCCCCCCCAGAAAATGCAACCATCCTGCAGACTCAGTTTGGTCTTGCGTTTGGCATAAGGCCTCATTTCCTCTCCTTCCACGACTCTGGGCCAACCTTGTTAAAGAAAAGTCTTGACTTGAGACAGGACTGGGTCCCTCTCTGTCCATTGCTTGATCTGGGTCACCTTTACAGGTGTCTCGGACAGCCTCTCCAATGAAAACACAGTCTCTGGAGGCACGTATATAGTAACAGGCGTCTCAGGTAAAGGGAGTCGACTCAGCGCATCAGCGTTTGCATTATCCCCACCCCCTCTGTACACGGTAGTAGACTGGTAGGCTGTCAATGTGAGAGCCCAACACTGCATCCTGGCTGAGGCTAGTGGTGGGATACATCTGGTCTCCCTAAAAAGGCTCATCAGTGGTTTATGGTCTGTATAAATTGTGAATGCATGTCCATGGAGATACCAATGAAAACATTTGACCGCAAAAACAATGGCCAGACCTTCTTTGTCTAGCTGTGAATATCCCTTCTCAGCAGTCGTCTGGGTACATGAAGCAAAACCAATAGGCTTCTCTGAATGGTCCTCCACTACATGTGAGAGAACTGGCCCGACTCCATTGGACGAAGCGTCGCATGAAAGGGTGATCTCCTTGTCTGGGTCACAGTGAATGAGCAGCTTCACTGAGTGGAGGAATTCTTTCACTTTCTTGAAAGCTTCCTCCTGCTCTTCACCCCACCGCCACTTAGTGTCATTGTGAAGTAGCTTATACAGTGGGGCCAAAACCTTTGAGAGGTCCGGAAGAAACTTGCCATAATAATTCACCATGCCCAAAAATGACCTGAGTTCAGTGACGCTCTTGGGGCTTGGGGCCTCCTTGATAGCTCTCACCTTTTCCTCCAGTGGGCAAAGCCCCTCAGCTGCAATCTCATGTCCCAGGTAGGTCACACTCAGAACTAGGGACACACAATTTCCGCGTTTCAACCACAGCCCTGCATCCAAGAGTCTCTTCAGTACTTGTTCTAAATTAGCCAGATGCTCCCCCTCCATGGCTCCCGTGATCAAAATATCATCAAGATACACTGCTACATGCGGAATCCCCTGCAGCAAGGAGTCCATTGTCCTTTGGAAAATGGCGGGGCTAGATGCCACTCCAAACACCAGGCGATTGTATTTGAATAATACCTTGTGCGTATTGATGGTGACGTACTCCCTTGAATCCTCGGCGAGCAGCAGCTGTTGGTAGGTATGGCTTTGTCCAGCTTTGAGAACAGTTTACCCCTGACAGGGTCGCAAACGGGTCATCCACGTGTGGCAATGGGTACTCCTCCAGCTTAGGGACCTGATTCACCATAAGCTTGTAGTCCCCACATATCTTCATTATTTTATCTGCCTTCAAAACTGGAACAATACAAGCCGTCCACCTTGAAAACTGGACGGGCTCAAAAATGCCCAGCCCCTCCCTGTAAACGTTCCAGCTCTGCCTCGACTTTGCCTTTCATGGCATAGGGCACCGACCTGGGCTTAAAAAAACGTGGTGTGGCCTCAGGATCGACATGGAGTTTCATGGTCACGCCCTTCAGTGTACCCAGCTCATCCCTGAAAACATCACTATACCGCTGTAGAATGTCCTCTGTCCTGTGTACATACTTAATTTCATGCCAGTTGAGCCGGATTTTGCAAAGCCAATCATGGCCCAAAAGACTGGGTCCACTGCCCTTAGCTATCACCAGCCTGGCTTCAGCCTTCTGGCTCCCGGCCGAAATATCCACATATAACACCCCTAAGTGAGGTATTGGCTGCCCTGTATAGCTCTTGAGTCGGAGCTTAGATGGTCTGATGGGAGGCAGATTGGATGCCCATGTCCTCCTATAGGTCTTTTTCATTAATGACCGATGCAGTAGCCCCTGAATCAATCTCGGACTTAATGTCCTTTCCCTTGACAGTGACTGTGGCATAATATGGTTCAGGTGGTCCCCCAACCATTTCCACCCCAAATATGTTGTAGACACACGCTGCCTTAAAAAGCTGTCTGCTTCTCCTAGGTGGTGTGAGGCTGCCTGAGTCTGTTGAGCTTTCCCCTGCCCGGGCTTAATCTCACCCTAAAGATCCTAAAAATGCTCCTGCACTTTTTAACTAAATGTCCCTTCTTGCTACAAGCATGGCAGACAGCATCTTTGAATTTACAAACATTTGCATAGTGCGTTTCTCTACACCAAAAACATTCCACCTGCTTTACCTGTTTACCAGTCTCCCTCCTGACGTGGAGCACTGCTGTCGACTGCGACCCCCATATCCTTTCTGTATATCCTTGGCTTTATTAGCAGCCAACTCAATGCCTTTGAGCAATCTCTAGGGCTGTCTTGAAAATCAACGGTGGGGCTTTCCCCAACAAGCGTCATTGTACAGCGACATTATTAATGCCGCATATTAATCTGTCACGGAGCATGTCATCCAACCCTGCTCCGAAATCACAATGCTCCGACAGCTGCCAAAGCTCGGCCACAAAATCGCCCACAGACTGACCTGGCTTCCGGACATGGCTGTGAAACTTGACCGTTGAAATATCACCGAAGGCTTCGGATTGTGGTGGTTCCCCGTGAGCTTGACCAGTTCCTTGTATGGAATTTCTCCCGGTTTCCGCGGTGTAGCTAAGTTCCGTATCAGCTTGTACGTTTTTGCCCCACACACACTCAGGAGAATAGAGCGCTTCTTAGCCTCCTCAGTGATTCCATTAGCACAGAAAAAGTGGCCCAACCTTTCCTCATACTCCGGCCACTCCTCGATTTATCGTCGAACACACCAACCATTCCGAATGCAGCCATCCGTACACGAGGCTCCTCGCCCACTCACAGCTCCTGATCGAAAACGGGGCTGACCCGTCCACAAAACCAGTTTACCTCGTCGCCAAAAATATGTGGTAACTTCTACTTTACAAAAAGACCACTTGACAACTTGATGGCCAAAAGAACATCTTTATCTGGGACGGCAAATGATACTTACAATACAGAGGCTTCCAGGTACCTCGTGCAGCCTGGGTGGTGGAACTATATACAATGCATACTGGGAGTAAAAAGAGCGGAAGTAAAGACCCCGCCAACCCCGGATCCCGCCTCTGGCTACCAACAGCTCCCTGATTAGTAGTAACTTACTTTTAATAATACTCACATTACAACAATCACATTAGGAGACTATGTTCTCTGTATCCGCTTTATCCCTTTTCCTAGGCAGGTTGGGGGGGGGGGGAGCAGGATAGTCATATTCTTTAATTTGTGGCCTAATTGTTATGAGTCTGCCTTATTTTCTGACACCCTGATTATGAACTTGCGATATCTGGAAATATTATGCTGAATATGTACTTGACTTCTCAACAGTCTGCATTTGGTTAGCTTTCTAATAAAAAGTTTGGCTTTGTTTTGGTATTTACATTTTCAAATTTAAAAATTGAATATTGACTGACTATATTTTATAGCACTGTGCCAATAAACCATTACCTAAAGCCTAGATTAGTTCTATAATCTACCATTTTTAGTAGTTTTGTCTTTCCCACATTGTACTTTAGTATTTATATTATGATGGTGGCTATTTTAGCCAGTTTATGGCACCTTTCACTTTTTAAGCAAACGATTTTGATACTGAAATAGAGCTCACTGCCAGTACAACCTACTGATAGTTCCCTCTTCCTCCTGCCCCAATCCTCAACTCAAAGGTAACATTACATTTGGTTTCAATTCTTTATCTCTGCAGACATTGAACCTTTCCACCTGCTGCAGAGCAGTTGTGTAATGTACCAGAATGTTGCACCTTGTATTCTCTATTTCTAGATATGTCCACTAAAGGACTTCTAGGATGACCCTTGTAAATTTGACACATTTTGACAGTGCAGGAATCTTTCTTTTATATGCCACAGTGGCAGTGCAGCCCTTGTGGATTCAGCCACTACTCAGATAATCGATTCAGACAAAGGAGGAGACAATCCAGTTTTTTTGTCCACACTTCCAATCTCAGAATCTCTAACGCTCGCTCCTTCGAAACGAAAAAAACTTGGATGAGTTCTTGAATCAGGCTGCATGTTTTGAATTTTAAAATGTTAATTATACTGGTTACAAACTAAGAAACAGAGAGGGGCATTTGGTTGTCACATGGTCATTGATCTATTGACGGCCTTTACTGATTGGGTTATTCCATATCATTCTGTAGATTAAAGTAACTCTGTGATTTCAAACACCAGCCTTAAATTTTCCTGTTATTATAGTTGCCACCACAAGTACCGGTAATCAAAATGCAGGTATGTCAGCTTATGCGATTGTGGATCATTGACTGGGCAGTGCTGATTTGTCACTGATATCACTGTGAGGCACATGGAGACAGAATAATTGAGCGAGGTAGACACATTGAGTGCCATTGCTAATCCAGCAGGTATTTGTCCAGAAAAAAATAACACGTATATGGATGAGAGGGGTTTGGAGGGATATGGTCCAGGCGCAGGTCAGTGGGACTAGGGAGAAAAGTGGTTCGGCACAGCCAAGAAGGGCCAAAAGGCCTGTTTCTGTGCTGTAATGTTCTATGGTTCTTAAGACTGCAGATATCTGCCATCACCTGATAATAAAGCTTACATCTCTGGGATCCACAGCCACTTTAGGGATGCAGAAAGTTGACTAGTGGCCAGTATACTCTTTTGCGTGGTTGTGAATACTGAGGGCTCAAAGCTTTGCTTTTCCTCCTTTATCTGTTCCTTTCTGTCTGCTTCCCCCACCTATTTTCCTCTTTAGAGCTTTTCCCTTTGCTGTTCTCCTCTCTGCTGCACTCCTCTCACTCAGAGTTCCTTGTCTGCTATTCTCCTCCCATTAGTTCATTTCACTGCTGTTCCTCCCAAGGTTTTCCACCCATAGATCTCACCAGTGGACTGATTCCGCATATTCTCCACTTTTAAAAAAAATCTTAGATGGGATCTGAGGCATCCTGATCTGATTCCCAAAACATTTGCATCACAGAATCTAACCTTCCAGCTGGTCTGCTGGAAGTTGTACATATGCATGGATATATGCTCTTCATTTTTCAAAAGCTCCATGAATATAGTTCATTAAATCATCAGGTTATCAGTGGTGAAATTCAGGAAACCAATGAGTGAAATGGTATATTTTAACATGGTCCATTATGTCTGAAAATTGCAACCTGCCTCTTGACCAGTTCAATGCCAGACCTGATAAGTGTGCCCACTTAAACCTGGAATATGATGGGCTGAACCCCATTTTTGAATATGACATTGCAGATAAAATGTATCCCAACTCTCCATTACATGTAAATCCTAATGCTGTCAGTTTTAATAAATCCCCAAAACACTCTTGCAATAAATCATCACACCATTGTTTATGCTGATGAAGGATCTCAGCCCATAACACAGACTCTTTATTCCTTCCCATTGATGCTGCCTGACCTGATGGGTTCCTCCAGCATTTTGTGTGTGTTATTCCATTGTTTATCCACCTTTGAGGTGTGATCTTTGCAGGCACACCAGGTACTGCTCTCCACCCCAGATTTCTCTTGAGAAAGGTCTGAATATTTGCATAGTTGCAAATCTCTTCAACTATTCACTGATGTTCAACCATGCACAGTCCTCTGGTCTTTTCCTATAAACCTAGAAACTGCATCTTTTTTTACATATTCAAGATATATTTATCATGTAGATTACTGAAATCATTGGGATTTTAATCAAAAGCCATGTAAAGAAATAGTGCATTGTCAAGGCATATTGTAACTTGAAGGAGGTTCCTTTCACATGGGAATGAACTGAACTGTTGCAACTATATGCAGTTTACAGTTTTTCTTGAAGCTTTGCATCCTGATGTTTATGTAGTATTTTAAACCCTCAATAAACTAGACAAACTTGATCCCTTCCTCAAAGGATTAACCTTTCCACTATCAATTAAACCCAAGAATAATCAAATGAGGGATATGGAATGACCTCCACCAGCTGGTTACCGTTGACAATTCTTTATACCCCCCTCAGAGACCTGACAACAAAATTAACTCATCTGTTAGCTCTGGTCTTCCGCAGTAAGAGTCTCTAAGTGTATCCTCCAAAGCTTAGATCTCTGGCTGAATAGCACCCCAAGGGAATATCATATTCTTTTAAATGGATGCACAGAGGTAAAAGCTTGGGAACAGAGAGATTCAGAAGCACCATTATATGGAGCTTAAAATATTTGTAGCAAGATGAAAAAAACACTAAATATGCAGATTTCAATCTACATAATAATCATGGTTATAGTGTAATTTAGTTTGAGGCAGGACACCTTGTCCATTAAAACCTGCAGTAAATTACCAGTCCTCACCTGGACTATTGCAATCATCCTGCAGGTTGTGATATTTGAATCTCATCAGATACACATTCAATTTTCACAAAATAACATCTGATTTGTTTCAAATCAGAAATCTACCCAGGCTAGGAGTCTGCTTGCTTTATAAAGTAGGCATATTCTTTCACATTTTTAATGTTTAATTTGTCTACATCTTTTAGAAGTCCTAAGTTGGTAGGGACATACCACTGGAATTTACACAGAGGATTCTATCAGTAGAAAGTATTATTAAGTTTGTTAGAAACACTCAACAGGTCACTTAGCATCCACACAGCGAGAAACAGTTACTGGTTCAGGTCTGGATGATGGGCCACTGACATCAATTGTTAATTGAAAGCCTAAAGAACTATTGATGGACTTAGACAATAAATTTGACTTTGTGACTTTAACATCTGAAGTAAAAGTAGAAAATGTGGGGCTATTTAGTGGGTCTGGCAGACAGAGAAGGAAGATATTCAGCCCGTTAAATCTAATGCCAGCTCTCTGTGCATTTCTATAAGCCTCATTCCTGCACATTTCCCTGTAACCAATTCTCTCTCACATGTCCACCAAGACCCTGTCTGTGTAGAGAGAGAAAGAGCTAATGTTAATGGAGGTTCTAGTCTCATATTGTAATGCTAACCATGGCAGATTATGCATCAGCAGTCCTGAAGATCTTCCTGGATGAGCTATTCAACTATCAAACCCATCATATAAGGATGAGATGTTTTGGATCTTCTGATTAATATCAAGGTGGTTGACTTTTGTAGATCAACCATAATTTTTAGCTTCTATTTTTATACAACAGTGTAGAGCTTGACAAACTCATTAGTCATAGCAGCAATTTGTAAGATGAGGATGAATTTGCTCTGCCTTCGGGAATACAATTCACATTTCCGTTAAACAGGGACAAGACTGACAGTTTTGGTCAATTTAATGTGTAGTTTCACTTGATTCACTTAGTTATTTTTTTAATGTCTGTTGAATAATACTTTTTACTGAACAGAGTGCAATGTATTGAAATAATCAAGATGGTGCTAAATGGCAACTCCTTGCTTACATCTTCGGAAAAAGCTCGATTTCCATCTTTAATATGTCTAATTTTCCTTTTCAGGGTTCTTTTGAAGACCCTGACCTGGAGTTACACGCTGACTATGGTTCTTTGCGGGAATGGGACCCGTTCTTGGGATTTCATGACTGTCCATTCACCGATGTGCCAAGGGCATGGCCTAAGTGTTCAGCTCACCTTTGGAGGTCGAGGATCTTGGGACTCTGGAGACAGGTGGTTCAAAGGTTGGTGTCCTGATAGACTGGTGTATCGTGGGAGCTGGAAAATCTTTAGCTGTGTGCCCAGAGATCTGAGATCTTTGGGCACAGAGCTCGAAAAAAGTGATGCAATGGACTTTTAACATTGTAAACCAGTGAGTTGTTTGTTATGTCTCCCCTCTTGCTGTGAAACAGAGACATCTCTTTTTCCCTTATTAGGGAGAGAGAGAGAGCCTGTGGTATGTCAAATGCTGGGTGAACAACGTAGTCTTTGGAGTAGTGCAAGCCCATATCTTTACTGTTGCTTTTGCTGCATGCTTGAGTGTTTGGTAACAGGTGCCGATGCTTTTTTTTTGCGGTAGGGGGTGGGGGAATCAAGCTTGCTACCAATTACACATGGGAGGGAGGGAGGGGAGCTGGGGGGGGTCGAATTTGGGGTTCTAACATTTAACTGTCATTCATTCTTTGGGGTACTCCTCTGTTTTCATGAATGGTTCTGAAGAAAAAGAATTTCAGGATGCATATTGTATACATTTCCTCTGACATTAAATGTACTTTTGAAACCGTTCAAGTTATCAAGATAGTTGAAATTATTGGAAAGGTGGATAAGGCCAACTAAACCTAGAAGGTGGAAAAAGCTAGAAAAATTTAAGGAAATTGATAGATACATTTTATGTTGCTGCACTTTTGTGATCATCTCCATGAATAAGCCAATTCAAATTTAAAGTTTAAAATGAGGTCCAGTGTTGTACTACTCTTCAGTATGTTACAAAGAGCAATACAGATATGGATCTGCACCACAGACCCAGTAATTAAAGGGTTATGGAAAAGAGAGGGAAATGTGTTTGAGATGAAGATCAAATTGGCTAAGATCTTACTGACTGACAGAGCCGGCTTGAGCAGCTAAATGACTTACTCTTGCTTCTATTTCTTTTGTGCTGAAACAACTTGCAGCAGATTTCAGTGGTTATAATACTCTGCTTAGGTTGAGTTCTGGTCACCTCACTATAGGAAGAATGTGGAGTCTTTGGAGAGGATGCAGAAGAGCTTTACCAAAATGCTGTTGTTTTTTTATGGAATGGCAAAGCTGTAGAGAGTTTTGACAGAAGTTTACAAGATTAGGAAAGGCATCGATAGAGCGGACAGGTGTATCTTATTTCTAGACTCAATGTGTCTAATACAAGAGGACATGCATTTATGTTGAGTGGAGAAAGTCCAAAGGAGAACTTAGTGTGGGACTAGATTAATTTTTTGCACAGAGAATGCTGGGTGCTTGGAATGCACTGCCAGAGGTGGTGGTGGAGGCAAATATGATCAGAGCATTCAAGAGGCTCTTAGACAGGTACCTGAATATCCAGGGAATGGAAAGATGAGGACATTGTGTAAGCAGAAGAAATTCATTTTAGTTGGGCATTTGATTGCTGATTCAATTAGTTTGCCACAACAGTGTGGGTAGTAGGACCTGCTCCTGTGCTATACAATTCTATGCTCTAAACTACTGGGTAATGAAGATCAGTAGTAAGCAATTAGTTATTTAAACTCTTTTACCCACAAAACACTCAGACTGGTATTTATCAACTATGATATTAAATAGAAAACTAACTTTTTTTTTCAAAAAAGGAGCGTTTCATGGGGCTCGATGCATTAGCGGTGGACCAACTGATTCAAAGAGAGATTCGCACAGGTCGGGGAGAAATGTGCAGACGGAAGAGCTCGTCATCGCACAAGGACGCTGAGAAGCTCCAAAGTGAAAGAGAGACACCATCTAGTGGAGCGGTAGTCGAAGGAGAGCTAGTCAGAGTAGTAGGGCTTTTGCTCATTGGGGCTTTGGCGAGGACGGGCCTAGGCGAGGTAGGTTACTTTTTTCTCCCCCTCTAACAAGAATAGTGGTTATGACTGCAAGGCACATTTTCCATACTGGGTGTCAGATGTGGGATGTGCGGGAGATGTCCTGCTTCCTTGATGGCCACATCTGCACCAGGTGCATCGAGCCGTAGATCCTTAGAGACCGAGTTAGGGAACTGGAGCTGCAGCTTGATGACCTTTGGCTTCTTAGGGAGAGTGAGGAGGTGATATTCAGGAGCTACAGGCAGGTAGTCATCCTGGGGCCACAGGAGACAGATGGCATTCTGCATAGGTGTGTTCCATTGAGGCAGGAAAGTTGCTAGGAAGAAGGCTAAGAATGGAAATAGGAGAGCCAGAAGGGGTCATGAGAAAGCCTTGGTGAGCAGGATTAAGGAAAACCTCGAGGGATTCTACAAGTATGTGAAGAGCAAGAGGATGAGCCGTGTGAGAATATGACCAATCAGGTGTGATAATGGCAGCATGTGCATGGAGTCAGAGGAGGTAGTGGAGGTACTGAATATCTTGCTTCCATGTTCACCAGGGTAAAAGACCTTGGCAATTGTGGGGATGACTTAGAATGGACTGAAATGCTTGAGCATATAGACATTAAGAAAGAGGATGTGCTGGAGCTTCTGAAAAGCATTAAGTTAGATGTCACTGGGACCAGATGAGATATACCCCAGGCTACTGTGGGAGGCAAGGGACGAGATTGCTGAGCCTCTTGCGATGATCTTTGTGTCATCAATAGGGGCGGGAGAAATACTGGAGGAATGGAGGGTTGCAGATGTTGTTCCCTTGTTCAAGAAAGGGAGTAGAGATAACCCAGGAAATTATAGACCAGTGAGTCTGACTTCAGAAGATCCTTACAGACAGAATTTATGAGCATTTTGGAGAGACATAATTTGATTAGGGATAGTCAGCATGGCTTTGTCAAGGACAGGTCTTGGCTTGTGAGATTAATTGAATTCTTTGAGGATGTAACAAAACACATTGATGAAGGTAGAGCAGTGGATGTAGTGTATATGGATTTCAGTAAGGCATTTGATAAAATTCCCCATGCAAGGCTACTTCAGAAAGTAAGAAAGCATGGGATCCAAGGAGACCTTGCTTTGTGGATCCAGAATTGGCTTGTCTGCAGAAGGCAAAGAGTGGTTGTAGATGGTTCGTATTCTATATGGATTATGGTGACTAATGGTCTTCCACAGGGATCTGTTCTGGGGCCCCTCCTCTTTGAGATTTTTATAAATGACCTGGATGAGGAAATAGAAGGGTGGGTTAGTAAGTTTGCTAATGCCACAAAGGCTGGGGGTGTTGTGGATAGTCTGGAGGGTTGTCAGAGATTACAGTGAGACATCAATAGGATGCAGAACTGGGCTGAGAAGTGGCAAGTGGAGTTCAACCGAGATAAGTGTGAGGTAGTTCATTTTGGTAGGTCAAATTTAAAGACAGAATATAATATTAATGGTAAGACTCTTGGCAGTGTGGAGGATCTGAGACATCTTGGGGTCTGTGTCCATAGGACACTCAAAGCTGCTGTGCAGGTTGACAGTGTTGTTAAGAAAGCATACAGTGTATTGGCATTCATCAACCATGGAACTGATTTCAAGAGCTGTGAGGTAATCTTACAGCTTTATAAGACCTTGGTCAGATCCCACTTGAAGTACCGTGTTCAGTTCTGGTCACCTCAGGACCAGAAGGATGTGGATCCTATAGAGAGAGTTCAGAGGAGATTTACAACGATGTTGTCTAGATTGAAGAATGTACTTTATGAGAATAGATTGAGTGTACTTGGCATTTTCTCCTTGGAGCGACGGAGGACAAGAGGTAACCTGATAGAGATGTATAAGATGATGAGGGGGGATTGATCGTGTGGATAGTCGGAGGCTTTTTCCCAGGGCTGAGATGGCTAACACAAGGGGGCATAATTTTAAGGTGCTTGGAAATAGATACTGAAGGGATATCAGGGGTAATTTTTTTCACAGAGAGCGGTGGGTGTGTGGAATGCTCTCTCAGCAGTGGTGGTGGAGGTGGATACGATAGGGTCTTTTAAGAGACTCTTAGTAGATACATGGAGCTTAGAAAAATGGAGGGCTATGCACTATGGAAATTCTAGGCAGTTTCTAGAGTAGGTTACATGGTCAGCACAACATTGTGGGCCGAAAGGCTGGTAATTTGCTGTAGATTTCTACGTTCTATAATTAGAACTGCAGCTACAGTAATAATTACTTCAAGTAGTTCATTTCCTAATTGGAAAGATTACAGGAAGTTGGGGGCTTTTGGTAGCTGGAACGGAAAGGTTTTAGTGTATCCACTGTTTTTAAGTGTGTAATGCCCTCTAGTGTGTTGATGTAGGTCAATACAAAGACAAGATGCTGTGCATGTTTGACATTAGAAATAAAGTCCTAAAGTGCTGGAAAAACTCTGCTGTGTAGACTCTGAAGAGGGAAATGATTTCTCATTTCAGGTCAATGACCATTCATTCGATAATGTCAGAACTACAGTGTGCTTTCAGCATTTCTAACTCATGGATGCCTTATACTAATTTGTCCTTTCTAGAATATATTTATTGCAGTTCTATTTGGCGTTCCTCTTAAAATATAATTAAGTTGTACAGACTGAGGAAAATGTTATTTGTTTAGAAAAGAAAGATGGATGCAAAACCAGCATTATATGTCTCCTTATTTAACCAATAAAAGGCTACAAAGATTTATTTTTAGTCTGATCTGTACAGCCAACCAACTGTTTACTCTAAACGAAGTCATGTCAAGTTGGGTGCAGGCGGGTGCACCTGGACTCTTCATCTCCATGGACAACATGGAGTCCTAAACAAAACAAGTGAAGACACATTGCCCCAAAATCTGTTCCCAGTTTAACACTGCCAATGAAAATATTAACTGCATCTTTACTGAAGGAAGCATTCACTCTCTTGCTTGTGTTGAAATTTTGACCTGATTATCATAGGGACTTCACACCTGCAGATCCAGCTGTCAGTGAGTCATAGAGTCACTGAGTCCTGCAGCCCAGAAACAGGCCTTTGGACTACCATGCCCATAACAACCATATTGCCCATCTGCAGTAATCCTGTTTCTCTGCATTTGGACTGTTTAAGTGGCTCTCTAAACGTCTCTTAAATGAAGTAGATCTATCTGATTCCACCACCTTCTCTTTCATCGCATTCTGGACATCAACTACTTTCTATTTGAAAAGACCTACCCCCAAGATCTACTTCAAAACTCCTATCCCTCAAAAAACTATGCCCTCTTGCTTTTGATACACCTACCACAAGCAAAAGATTTTGACTATCTAGTTACCTATGCTTTTCATAATCTTATATACTCTCTCTGGTGACACCTCAACCTCTCTGGGTCTAGGGAAAATATGTCCAGCCAATCCAATCTCTCTCCAAAACTAAAATCCTCTAACTGAGGCAACAACCTGGTGAATCTCTTCTGCACTTGCATAGTACAATGCCATCCTTGCTATAGTCAAGTGATAGATGCACGCAATATTCCACGTGAAATCTATTCAGGTTTTTGTACAGCTGTAACATAATGTAAGCAAGAATGTCATATACTACCTTCACCATCCTATCCATCTGTGTTTCCATTTTCAGGGAACAATGGACTGGTTTCCTGAGGTCCCTCTCTTCATGTACACTATGAGTGGACGGAGGGACAGAGCAGGGTTGGGAGAGTGAAGGGGGAAACTGCACCCAGGGGTTCAGAGCCCACATGAACACGTGCAGATGAACACCATGATTTCAGATGATGTAGGTGGCATCCAGGAGGCAGGTCACTGCCTGAACTTTGGGGTCATCAAAAGAAATTGTGTTAGTGAGTAGAGAAACTATCACAGGGATTTACTTTGGCTCTATCTGCAAAAATTAGATTGGAATGAGTTGAGTTCAATCCCACTCATTTGGATGATTATGAAAAAGCATTTGAGGAAAAAGGAAGGAAAAGTATGCCAAGGCAATTTGCAAATAATGGATTATTTCGGTTTGCTAATTATTTCATTGTTTTACTTAATCTTGTTTGCAGTATCGTTGGTGAGTTACTCAGTGGAAATGAAGGTATGGCTTACCCCTCAGTGGCTCACACTTGAACAATGGTGGTGATATACATGGTTCAATGGGTCCTCAGCTCTCAGTAAAGTTCACCCCCTCTTCCTAGAGAATCCAGTCTGGCAGCAACAAGAGCATGAGGAGGGGTAGGGCATCAAAGGAGCTAAGGCAGAGTTATCATCTTGGAATCATGTGCTTGGATCAGTCCCTATGGCTTCTCAAAGGTTGCTTAAAGAGCCAGACATTACTGTTTTGAAGACACTGTGTTCTCAGAAACGAGTACAGAAGATCACCTGCCGGCACATGGTAATGACACTGAATCTGTCGTCATCTTCCTCAAACAAAAGTTTATCAGTCTCAGAGACATCACCTGATATCCAAGCTTTCTTTATTATTAAGAAATGTGGGAACAAAAAGATAATGTTGTAAGTAATAAAAAAGTTTATTTTAACTGATTGGATTCTGAAAAATATAGGGGACCTCTGTTTTATAGCCATTTGGATTATGGAAATTCACATATCATTCCACAAAAGTTTGAGCTAGCCAATAAGATTCATCCTCACAGAGTTTGTGTGGAAAAAAATTAAATAAATCAACACAAAATTTATTTTTCATAACTCAAGCTTCTTGACACTTTCACAGATTGTGTGGCTTCACATTACGGAAAATCACAGCATGGCCCATTTTTTCAGAACACAGTCCCGAATAATATAGAGGTCACCTGAATCAACTCCTGGTCCAATTTCCAAAACAGCAGAACACTGTCTCCTTCAGAATTAAAAATTAGTAGAGTTGCGATAGCAAGGATGGTTGTTTAAGGCTGAAGTAGGAAACAAATTATTTTGAAAGTTCGATTGAAGATTGGCAGATGCAATTTAATTCCAACAAATACCAGGTAATGCATTTTGAGAAGTCAAATAGAACAACCTTCTTTGCACCGCGGACCGGTTTAATATTGACGATATTCTTGCAGACTGGCCGACGGGGGCGGTGGGGTGGGGGGGGGGGAGATGTGTTAACCACGACCAGAATATAGGTGAAACTATAAGTCACTTATAAGTGGCTAATTAATACACTCAATTTCATTTCTAAAAGGGTTTATCTAACGAATTTAATATTAAGCACAGTGCATATTTTCCTCGCATATGGTGATAAGTCTTGTATGTCAATAGCATCATAACATTTTAAGTAATGTTTGGATATTAAACACACAGTGCATATTTTCCTTGTATGAACATATAAAATCATTGCAACACACCAATATTGCTGAATCAGTGGGAGCCCTGGGCTTGTTTTCCTGCAATAAGACGGTCCCATCGAGGGGTGATGGGAGATAGTGATATTCAAAAGGAGTTCCTTGTGCCCAGTCTATTCCGCAATTTAGTTTTCGTTGCATTCATTGCAGAAAACCCCACTTCGCAAAGATATGATGTTGGAAATGGAAGCAACGTTTTCAGTGCTTTTGTGGCTATCTCAGGATATACAGCCTTAACTTTGATCCAGAATGCTGGCAGAGATGTTATGTCAAATATACTTCTCAGCCCATTGGCATTTGCAAGCTCGAGGAGTTGATCTTCTTCCTGTGCTGACATGGATGACTCACCGGGGACATACACAAATGGATCACAGACTCATTCCTTTGCAGGTCTTGGGTCATTTGCAGTTGGGAAGTAACGTTCGAATTCTGTCAACAGTGAAGACAGGTGATCGCGCACCAGCTGTGAGAAGGACGGTGCAGCCTCAGTCTCTCCCAAAGTCCCAGCTAATGTTGGGAACATGTCAAATATGCCCCTAGCCACTCACCATCCCCACAGTTCCAGTTTGGCTTTGAAAGCAGACACTTTATCTGCCAAGGTGAAGACAGTTGTCATTCTCCGCTGAAGAGACAAATTGAGTTCATTGAGGAGGTTGAAGACGTCACACAGATAAGCGAGTTTTGCTATCCACTCCTCGTCACTGAAGTGTGCTGCCAGTGGTGACTTTTCTCCTGAAAGAAATCTCTGTAGTGGCTCTCTTAATTCAAAAACCCTGGCCAGGGCTCTCCCCCTTGATAACCACCTGTCTTCAGTGTGTAAGAGAAGGTGCTTGCGCTTTGCATCCATTTCCTTGCAAAGCTGCTCAACAGACGTGAACTAAGGGCTTTTGCTTTGATGTGATTGATATCTTCAACAATGTCACTCAACACACTGTTAAGATCAGGTGACATTTTTCCGCTAGCCAGCATTTCCCTGTATATGACACAGTGTGTAGACTGGCATTCACGAGCAACCTCTTTGACTTGGGTAGTGAAACCAGACAGCCGTCCAGTCATAGCTGCAGCTCTGTCTGTGCATATTCCAACACAGAATGACCAGTCCAGTTTGCCTGACGTGTAGTCATTCAAAGACTTGAATAGTTCTGCCCCAGTTCTGCAGTGCACACAACATATCCTCATGCACATCGTCTTGAAATATATATGGCACATAAACCAGCAGTATTGCCCTGTTGTCGACATCGGTAGACTCGTCGACCTGGATACCATACCACGTTAAGTCATTCCAACAGCTGTGCTTCGATGTTCTCCGCTATGTCATCGATTCTCCTTGAAACTGTGGTAGCTGGAAGAGAAACCTGTGCCATCTTGTTAGCTGCAGCTTCTCCCAATAGTTCAGGGCACATGTCCTTGGCAGCAGGCAGAATCAATTCTTCACCAACAGTGAGAGGCTTCTTAGCCTTAGCAATACAGCTAGCCACAAAGTACGACGCTCTCAGAGCAGCAGCATTTGTGGAGGTGGTGGCTCTCAGCACTTGCTTCTGTCTCGCCTGCTCACGGTTTTTCCGCTCAAAAAACTCAACGGGTTTGTCTTTAAGTGCAGGGTGCCTGGACTCAAGGTACCGAAGCAGTTTTGAGGGCTTCATTGCCTCATTAGACAGCTTGTCTCCACATATCACACACAGGGGGCTTGAAGCGTGCAAGACACCGGTCGCATTAAAGCCATATTTTATGTATGACTCGTCGCAGTTTCTGTTGAAGGAAGCTTTTTTTTTGCAGTCTCGGCCTCAGCTATCTCTGTGTTATCATCATCGTTAGGTCTTTTATGTCCCCTACCACCTGTTCCAAAGAAACTCTCAAGCGACATTTGAATTTTACTCATACTGACTGATGACCTCGCATGTGTAATGACCTCACGAGCGTTCAAGTTCAACAGTGGGCGTGACAGGGAATGAGGAAAGGTGCAGCTGACTCAACATTTCGTATAGCCAAATAACTCCTGGCGGCCCAGCACCATCCCACTTCACTTTATCTGCTGCTGTAACCTCCATCTATCCTCATGTCTCCTTTAGTTTTGGCTGCTCCAAACCACCCCGACTGGTCTACCAAGTACTCCTGTGGAATGAAAGCCCTCTAAACGTGCAGCCTTGGCTCAGTGCCTGCTCATCCGCCTGGCCTCCTGGTTAAGCAACAACTCAGTTTCAAACTTTTCATTCGTTTGCAGACCTCCCTATGACCTCACCCTTTCCTAATCTCTTTTAAGCCCTTAATTTTTCCATTTCTTGCCTCTTTTTTACCCGTGAATTTTATTGCAACACCACTGGGGTCTGTTTACACAGCCAGGCAGATGACAGATCATCGGCATTACACAACTGTCATTGTCTCGTTTGGGTTTCATCAGGACCACTCAGCTCCAAACCTTGGTCCGAACATGGACAAACAGCTAAATGCCAGATAAACTGCTCTTAATATTCAGACAACACTGGACTGAATGTGAATCTCAGTCCTGATACAGGGTATCAACAGAAATGTTCACCAAGTACTTGCCTCCACAGCTGCTGAGTTCTTCCAGCGGATTGCTCCTTTGCTGGTGTTACCAGTGATGCCATCACCCTGAAAATTAAGTTATAAGGAAGTGGGTCAGGTAGGTAGACCATATAACAGGCCATTCTCCCTGTGATATCTATGCCAAGCATGATGTTAAATCACACCAATCCTTCCTGCCTGTGTGAGGCCCACATTGCTCCAATCCCCACATATTCATGAACCTGCCTAAAAGCATCTTAAACATCATTATCACATCTGCTTCCACCACCACCCCTGCCATCGTGTTCCAGGCCACTGATAGACTGCAAGGGGCCTTCATGGTTGGTGCCAACCCAACCATACTTGCCCCTCTCCCAAAGATACTCTGGTCCCATTTGCCCCTGGAGAGGACATAGGCTGTGTCTACTGACAGCTGAGTCATATTGCTACCACAAGGAAGGAGGCAGAGGAACCTGAAGGCACACATTCAACGATTCAGGAACAGCCCCCTTTGCCATCCAATTTCTGACTGGACATTTAACCCATGAACACTATCTCACTACATTATTTTTATTTTTGCTCTACTTATTTAATTTAACTATTTATATACAGTATACTTATTACAATCCATATTTTATTCTCTATTTGATTTTGATATGACCTGCATCCCGGGCACAAAGGACAATACTTTAAGGATGTTTGCTGGTGATGCTTCAATAAAGATATTAATAACAAACAAGCAAATAGTTCACAAAATGGGTCCAAAATAATGGATTGGTCCTGGACCTGTTCATTACTTATGTTGTACTTGAGCTTCTTTCCAATGGCTCATCCTCAAACTCTATTCACCCTTCTTTTCCCTTTCTCCCTCAAGTGTTTATCTAACTTTCCCTAGTAATCAAACTTCACTCCTGTGGCAAAATTCCATAACTGAGTTTCAGGATGACTATTGCATCTGGTTAAGGGTCAAACAGAACATCTTCTTGGGTATGGTCCAAGGCACAAACAATGGGTTGGTGCCACAAAACCTCTGATCCTCAGAGGGAGCAGGCACTAGGATATGCCCATAGTTCAATTGTACCCACCTATTCCAAAGTAACAATGTGTCCACCTTATTGACATTTTTATTGGGAAAGGCAGTAGTGGCCATGTTGCTGTATTCTCCATTTGTTGGATTATTATTTCAAAGAAAACTGATTAAGCTCACAGAGATCAGCCTTGCTTTCTTCATTGTTTTCCAGAATGTCTGCTGTTCCCTGAAATCTCCCAGCACTGCGTGCTGAGAGCAACCCCCAGCAATGGTTTGGCACCTGGCTAGAGATCTCTAACCACTGAAAGTCATTATGGTTAAAATGACTGAGCGGAACTGTTGAAAGGCAATGTTAATGCAAGAGGTGTTGACATTTATTCCCCAGAGTTCAGTATTGCTATGATAATGGACTTTTATTAAGTGGATTGGGAGCAGCCATATTCCCAAGCCGTGTGGTTGGTAGCTACATATTTAGGACAAAGAAGCAGAAAAACAGTAAGGAGATTTGAAGGAAATTTTATGCTCTGAGCTCAGATGTCTAGTTTAAACAGGATTAGAAAGAAATTCTACACTTTCTTTCAAAAGGAAATAGATTAAATATTAAAAAGGAAATATTTTTCAAGGCTAGGGCATTTTGAAAAATGGGACATGACTAACTAGATGGCTATTTTAAAGATGGCACTGGTGCAATGCTTAAAATATTTCTGTCTGACTCTAATGAAGGGTTCCAGACTTGAAATGTTAATTGCATTTTGTCCTACAGATGCTGCCTGTCCTGCTGAGTAATTACAGCATTTTATTTTTATTTTATATTTCCATCCCCTGTAAATTGGTTTTGATTTTTGCCTTCTCTCCTTGCATCCTCCTGCCTCCTCTCCCCCACCCCACCACCCTACACCCTTAAATGCATCCACCACCACCTCACTAAGACACCCCGAGTCAATGCTCATGCTCAAGGCCCAGCTTCAGCAGGTCAGTCAGTCAGTCCCTCTGCTGATGCAGTTTGCTCGAATATGATTGGGACAATAGTCAAAACCAAGCCCAATGCAGGGAAGGGGTTTTTCCACATATAAATTTGTGTTAAAGTAATCAACAAAAATTTGGAAATGAGCTTTAGCAGATATCATTCACCTCTCATATACTTGAATGGACATTCAGATAGGAGTGTAAGACTATCCTTATTACAAATTTCTTATCACAGGTGATGATGAAGCAGTGTAGAGCAAGGTAGATCAACTGGTTGTGCAGTCTCACAGCAACAATCTTGCATTCAATGTCAACAAGACTCAGGAATTGATTGTGGACGTCAGGAAGGGGAGGTTGGGTCAACTCTCACCAATCCTCATTGAGGAGTCAGTGGTGAGTAGTTTTTTGTTACTTATATTTTTTATGTCTTGCTCTGTACTGCTGCAAAACATCAAATGTCAGTGATAATAAACCTGACTCTGAGTTAATGAATCACAGAGACAGGAGCATTGGCAGTCTTCCCCACAAGATGGCAGCACCACACTGCAGCAGCACTAAATATACTCACCAAAATATCAAAGTGTAGCTGGAGGGATAAACATAGAAGGTTTGCAATGCTAGAGACAAGAGAACTTAAATCTTATTTAGTGGCTTTGTGTTATGAGATCCTGTCTACAGTATGTGCACTAGGCTTCTCAAAATACTGGCAAGAATTCCCAATGCTGACTCCATATTAAGTTAATATTAGCCATATTTATCATATGTACATCTAAACATTGAAACATACAGTGAAATGTACTGTTTTGCATCAACAAAATACACAGCCCAAGGATTGTAACAGCAGTATAGCAGGGGAAAGAATGAGCATTTTTAAACCTGTTGGACCGAGAGCATTTGGATTCATTTTTCAGCAGGTGCTCACCACTGGCAGGGTCAGCATCCATTGTCCACCCCTAACTGCCCTTTATTAAGTGGTAGTGAGTCTCCCGCATGAACTGTGCAATCTTTCTAGTGACAAAGCTCCCACAGTGGGGCTGGATAGGGAGATCCAGGGTGTAGATAAGCAACAGTGAAGTAATGGTGCCAGGATCATACGTGAATTGGAGAGAAGCCTGCAGGTGCTGGTAAAGGTCTCCTCCTGTGCTTCCTTTTTCCCCTTGTTAGCAGAGATTGTGGGCTTGGAAGGGGCTGTCAGAGTTAGTTTGGAGACAACAGTCCTGAAGTTAGTGAGCTGTGGGAAAAGGAACAGTGGCTGAATGAAGTTAAGGATAGATAAAGAGATATTCAGATGCATGTGAGCGAGGCTGGAAGGGAATGGTCAGTGTGACAAAGTGGAGGAAAAGTGTTCCCATGATGAAATAAACATCTGGGGAAAGCTCAACGTGTCACCAAGGACAGGAAAATGCTGGCTTTGTCTCATCCAGGGACTCCTAATGGAAAAACACTAAAAAAGAGATCCTTTCTCTTTCTCTGGCTTTGCTGACTTTTAACGTTCAGTGCTGCTGGTACATTTTACCCAATTTGCATCTGGAACATCAGACTGAGCTGGATTCATTTTCTTGCAGGCATATTCATTACATCCATAATAGAATAGCCATAATAGAATCAACGAAAGACCGCATCAACCTGAGTGTACAACCAGCACACAAAAGACAACAAACTGTGAAAATACAAAAAGGGAAAAATAATAGTAATAAGTAAATAAACAACAAGTATCAAGAACATGAAATGAAGAATCCTTGAAAGTAAATCAATAAGTTGTAGGAACATTTCACAGATAGGACAAATGAAGTTGAATTCAGTTATCCCTTTGGTTCAAGAGCATGATAGTTGGGGGGGGGGGGGGGAAGGGAAATAACTGTTCCTGACCATGGTGGTATGAGTCCTGAGGCACTTGTCACTTCTCCCTGATGGTAGCAATGAGAGCATGTCCTGGCTGTTGAGGGTCCCTGATAATGGATGCTGTTTTCCCGCGACAACACCGTGTAGATGTGCTCAATGGTAGGGAGGACTTTACCCATGGACTGGGCTATATCCACTATTTTTGGAAGGACTTTCCATTCAAGGGCATTAGTGTTTCCATACCAGCCCGTGATGCAGCCAGTCAATATACTCTCCACTACACGTCTATGGAAGCCTGTCTAAGTTTTAGCTCAGAGACGCTGCTGAGTTTTCTTCATTATTGCCCTTAGTTGCTGTGTTCAGGACAGGTTCTCTGAAATAATAACACCGATGAATTTAAAGATGCTGACCCTCTCCATCTCTGATCCTCCAGTGAGGTCTGGCTCATGGACCTCAGGTTTCCTCCTCCTGAAGTCAATAATCAGCTACTTAGTTTTGCCGACATTGGGTGGGAGGTTGTTGTTACGACACCACTCAGCCATATTTTCAGTCTCCCTCCTGCATGCTGATTCACTAGCACCTTTGATTCAGCCTATGGAAGTGGTATCATCAGCAAACTTGAATATGGCATTGGAACTGTGCTTGGCCTTACAGCCATCAGTGTAAATGAAGCCGAGCAGGGGCCTAAGCACTCAGCCTTGTCGTGCACCTATGCTGATGGAGATTGTGGAGGAGATGCTGTTGCCAATCTGAACTGAGTGTGGTCTGCAAATGAGGAAATTGAGGATCCAATTACACAAGGATGTATAGAGGCCAAGGGCTTGAAGTATATTTATTAGTTTTGAGAGAATGATGGCATTGATTGCTGAGTTGTGGTTAATAAAGAGCATCCTGATATACACACCTTTGCTGTCCAGATGTTCCAGGATTGAGTGAAGAGCCAATGAGATGGCATCTGCTGTGGACCTGACGCTCCATTAGGCAAACAGGAGTGGATCCAAGTTAATTCTCAGGCTAGGAGTTGTTACGTTCCATCACCAACCTTTCAAACACTTCATCACTGTGAACGTAAGTGCCTCTGGACAATAGTCATTGAGGCAAGTTACCACGTTCTTCTTAGGCCCTGATATAATTGAGACCTGCTTGAAGCAGATTGGTGCCTCAGACTGCTGAAATGAGAGCTTACAGATCTCAGTGAGTGCTCCAGCTGATTGATCAGTACAGGTCTAAGTACCCTGTCTGGTCGGATGCTTTTTATGGGTTCACCCTCTTGAAGGCTGCTCGCACGCTGGTCTCAGAGACTGATATCACAGGATCATAGGATCATCAGGGCTATGGGAGTTCACAACGTTCTTCTATATTTTGACGGTTAAAGTGAGCATAGAAGTCATTGAGCTCATCTGGAAGTGAAGCCCTGTTGTTGCCTAAGTCACTTGATTTAACTTTATAAGAGGTGATAGCATTCAATCCATGCTACACTGTTGTGCTTCATATTGATGTTGGTTTGTGTGTGGAATTGGAGGATTTTGAAGAGTCAGTATTGGTATGCTCTGAGATACCTGCTGTATGTACTCCTGGTCTTAGAATCCTATAGCTATAGGATATTGGTGTAGCACGCCATTAAGAAGGCAAAAGGAATTTTGGCCTTCATTGCTCGAGGGATTGAATTTAAGAGCAGGGAGGTTATGCTGCAACTATACAGGGTACAGGTGAGGCTGCACCTGGAGTACTGTGTGCAGTTCTGGTCTCCTTACTTGAGGAAGGATATACTGGCTTTGGAGGCAGTGCAGAGGAGGTTTACTGGGTTGATTCCAGAGATGAGGGGGTTAGATTATAAGAGATTGAGTCACCTGGGATTGTACTCATTGGAATTCAGAAGAATGAGAGGAGATTTTATAGAAACATATCAAATTATGAAAGGGATAGATAAGATAGAGGCAGGAAAGTTGTTTCCACTGGTAGGTGAGACTAGAACCAGGGGACATAGCCTCAAGATTCGGGGGAGTAGATTTAGGACGGAGATGAGGAGGAACTGCTTTTCCCAGAGAGTGGTGAATCTGTGGAATTCTCTGCCCAGTGAAGCAGAGATATACTTATATATACACTTAAGTAAATATACTTAAGACAAGGTTGAAAAGATTTTTGCCTAGGGGTATCAAGTGTTATTGTGGAAAGGCGGGCAGGTGGACATGAGTCCATGGTCAGATCAGTATAATCTTATTGAATGGTGGAGAAGGCTCAAGGGGCCAGAAGGCCTACTCGTGTTCCTATTTCTTATGTTCTCAGAGGAGAATAGGGATCACTGTTACTACTAGGTCATTAGCTTCATTGGAAAACAACAAACTGCTAGAGGACCTCAGCAGATCACTTTTGTTTTCTTTTATTTGAACTGTTATTTTCTTCGTATTTTCTTTAGAGTTTAACTTTCCTATGATTATATGTCTATATATAATCAGCAATATACATGTAGTTTAGTGAATTTGCCTGCAATGATGGTACAGTTGATTCTTTAGTTTTCCAGAAATTCCTTAGATTTCAAGTAGCATCACTTGAACTCTGCCAATTTATAGGTTAAATTTATCATTGGAATTTTGTTATATCTTTGATTATGAGATGACCACAACTGTTTTTTTTTTAAACCTGTGAACTTTTCTTTGTTCTTTTAACTTGGCTTTTTGTTCATTTTCTACTCTTGCAACACTTTAAAAAAATTGGCTGTAAGCAATAAGTTTTATGCCTCGTTCTTGACTTGCAAAGATCATTTGGATCACAAAAGCATAAGGATCCAACACTTTGAAGTTGATTTTCTCCCCTCTTCAAAGGAATTTCTATGATTCCCTTTAATTGCACCAACTCTGTGATATCAACCCTTAGCTTTGTACTAGATCTGAAGTCACAGTCTTCCTCAATCAACCAAACGATATGTTGGTTATTGAAGAAGAGAAAACAATTAGAGACCATAAGACATAGGAGTAGAATTAGGTCATTTGGTCCAATGATCCATCATGGCTGATTTATTATCTCTCTCAAACCCATTCGCCTGCCTTTGCCTCATAAGCTTTGATACCCTGACTAATCAAGAACCTATCAACATCTGTTTTAAATATACCCAATGACTTGACCTCCTCAGCTGTCCATGGCCATGATTTCCTGAAATTCACAACCCTCTGGCTAAAGAAATTCCTCCTCATCTCTGTTCTAAATGGATGTCCCTCTATTCTGAGGCTATACCCTCTGGTCCTAGAGTCACCTACTATAGGAAACACCCTCTCCACAGCTACTCTCTCTAAGCCTTTCAATATTTGATGGGTTTCAATGAGATCCCCATTCGTTCCTCATACATTAACCCTTTTACTTCCAGAACCATTCTTGTGAAACACTTCTGATCCGTCTTGAATGCCAGCACAAATTTTCTTAGATGAGACACCCAAAACTGTTCACAGTACTCTACTGCAGTGTGACCAATTCCTTATAAAATATTATTATTACATCCTTGCTTTTGTGTTTACCCCTCTTGAAATGAATGTTAACATTCTATTTGATTTCCTCACCACCAAATCAACCTGTAAGTTAATATTTAGGGAAGATTGCACACAGACTCCAAAGTTCTCTTGCAGCTCTGATTGTTTTAAAATTTTCTCTCCATTTAGAAAATAGTCTATGCCTTTATTCCTTCTACCAAAGTGCATGACCATACACTGCCTGACTCTATTCTGTCACTTCTTTGTCCATTTCCCAATCTGTCCATCTTCTTCTGTAGACTTCCTGCTTCCTCAACACTACCTGCCCCTCCATCTTCTTCATATTGTCCACAAACTAGGCCACAAAGCCGTGATTTGGAACATCCAAATCAGTGACATATGATGCAGAAAGAAAGGGTGCCAGTACCAACCTATGTGGAACAGCGCTAGTCACTGGCAGTTAACGAGTATAGAACCTCTTCATTCCCACACCTTGCCTCCTGTCAGTCAGCTATTCTATTCATGCCAGCATTTTTCTCGTAATGTCATGGGCTCTTATCTTGCTAAGCAGCCTCATGGGCAGCACCTTGTCAAAAGCCTTCTGAAAATCCAAATAAACAACATCCACAGACTCCCCTTTGTCTATCCTGCCTGTTACTTCAAGGATTTCAAACAGATTTGGCAGGCAAGATTTCCCCTTAACAAACATGCTGACTTTGGACTGTGCCTCCATGTACAGCAAATCCTCATCCATAACAATGGACTCCAACAGACCAGTCCAGTCCAAAAATGAGACAATGTTTTTCCAGGACCATGGTGCTACATGAAACAGTATAAAAACTACACTGAACTATGTAAAAACAACACAAAGAAAACTACACTAGACTACAGACCTACCCAGGACTGCATAAAGTGCACAAAACAGTGCAGGCATTACAATAAATAATAAACAAGACAATATTCAGGGTATTAAAGGAGGGGATAAAGTGCATAAGGTTTCGTTGTATGCAGATGACTTGTTAGTCTATATTTCAGATCCTAAGAAATCTATTCCTTCTATGTTTGTCAGGAGGGGCCAGATGGACCCAAACGCAGGACGCAGACACTGAAGCACTAGGGTGAGGACAGGAAGGGGATGCCATGGCACTTAAGGGTAGAGCTGGGGTTCAGGTGGATAGAGTGTCAGGCAGGCAGAGCGGAGCGGCTCCCGAAGTTCAGGTTCAGGTAGACAGGCTCCTGGGTTTCAGGCAGGCAGGTCCTCGAGGTTCAGGCAGGCAGACAGACAGACAGGTCTAGGTGGCAATAGGCTAGTGGAGAACCCTCCCTGGGCAGGCCGCATGTATCTCGGGTAGGGGCACCTCCCAGGCGGAAACACCGGAGGCCTGGGCACGAAGCAGACCCCTAGGCGGGTGTGGGGCACTATCCCAGAGTTCGGGCGGAAGAGGAGGATGGGGTAGAAGAGAGCCTTCCCTGGGCGGGACGCATATGTCCCGGGTAGGGCCGCCTCCCAGGCGGAAACACCGGAGGCCTGGGCATGAAGTGGACCCCTAGGCAGGTGCGGGCACTATCCCAGAGTTCGGGCGGAAGAGAAGGAGGGGGCAGAACCCCCGCCGGGCCACGGCGGGTCGGCCAGATCCGCCCGACGGAGGCAAGGGATAGGAACAGGCAGAAACACTGCCGGGCCGAGGCAGGTCGGCCAAACGTACCCGACAGAGGCAAGGGATAGGAACAGGCATAAGTCCAGGTCAACCAACACAACAGCCATGATAGCGGGAAATTCAGAAACAGCCGGCAGACAGCGCCACCGCGCGTAAAACAAAACCGAGCGGAGAAGCGGGACCAGCGCATGGGGAGAAAGGTGGGGGAGCGGACCGACCTGGCAGTACTGGTACGGGGCAGAGAAGCGGGACCAGCGCATGGGGAGAAAGGTGGGGGAGCGGACCGACCTGGCAGTACTGGTACGGGGCAGAGAAGCGGGACCAGCGCATGGGGAGAAAGGTGGGGGAGCGGACCGACCTGGCAGTACTGGTACGGGTAGAGAAGCGGGACCAGCGCATGGGGAGAAAGGTGGGGGAGCGGACCGACCTGGCAGTACTGATACAGGTAGAGAAGCGGGACCAGCGCATGGGGAGAAAGGTGGGGGAGCGGACCGACCTGGCAGTACTGGTAAGGGCAGAGAAGCGGGACCAGCGCATGGGGAGAAAGGTGGGGGAGCGGATCAACCTGGCAGTACTGATACAGGTAGAGAAGCGGGACCAGCGCATGGGGAGAAAGGTGGGGGAGCGGACCGACCTGGCAGTACTGGTACGGGGCAGAGAAGCGGGACCAGCGCATGGGGAGAAAGGTGGGGGAGCGGATCAACCTGGCAGTACTGGTAAGGGCAGAGAAGCGGGACCAGCGCATGGGGAGAAAGGTGGGGGAGCGGACCGACCTGGCAGTACTGGTACGGGGTAGAGAAGCGGGACCAGCGCATGGGGAGAAAGGTGGGGGAGCGGACCGACCTGGCAGTACTGATACAGGTAGAGAAGCGGGACCAGCGCATGGGGAGAAAGGTGGGGGAGCGGATCAACCTGGCAGTACTGATACAGGTAGAGAAGCGGGACCAGCGCATGGGGAGAAAGGTGGGGGAGCGGACCGACCTGGCAGTACTGATACAGGTAGAGAAGCGGGACCAGCGCATGGGGAGAAAGGTGGGGGAGCGGACCGACCTGGCAGTACTGATACAGGTAGAGAAGCGGGACCAGCGCATGGGGAGAAAGGTGGGGGAGCGGACCGACCTGGCAGTACTGGTAAGGGTAGAGAAGCGGGACCAGCGCATGGGGAGAAAGGTGGGGGAGCGGACCGACCTGGCAGTACTGATACAGGTAGAGAAGCGGGACCAGCGCATGGGGAGAAAGGTGGGGGAGCGGACCGACCTGGCAGTACTGATACAGGTAGAGAAGCGGGACCAGCGCATGGGGAGAAAGGTGGGGGAGCGGACCGACCTGGCAGTACTGATACAGGTAGAGAAGCGGGACCAGCGCATGGGGAGAAAGGTGGGGGAGCGGACCGACCTGGCAGTACTGGTAAGGGTAGAGAAGCGGGACCAGCGCATGGGGAGAAAGGTGGGGGAGCGGACCGACCTGGCAGTACTGATACAGGTAGAGAAGCGGGACCAGCGCATGGGGAGAAAGGTGGGGGAGCGGACCGACCTGGCAGTACTGGTACGGGGCAGAGAAGCGGGACCAGCGCATGGGGAGAAAGGTGGGGGAGCGGACCGACCTGGCAGTACTGGTACGGGGCAGAGAAGCGGGACCAGCGCATGGGGAGAAAGGTGGGGGAGCGGACCGACCTGGCAGTACTGGTACGGGTAGAGAAGCGGGACCAGCGCATGGGGAGAAAGGTGGGGGAGCGGACCGACCTGGCAGTACTGATACAGGTAGAGAAGCGGGACCAGCGCATGGGGAGAAAGGTGGGGGAGCGGACCGACCTGGCAGTACTGGTAAGGGCAGAGAAGCGGGACCAGCGCATGGGGAGAAAGGTGGGGGAGCGGATCAACCTGGCAGTACTGATACAGGTAGAGAAGCGGGACCAGCGCATGGGGAGAAAGGTGGGGGAGCGGACCGACCTGGCAGTACTGGTACGGGGCAGAGAAGCGGGACCAGCGCATGGGGAGAAAGGTGGGGGAGCGGATCAACCTGGCAGTACTGGTAAGGGCAGAGAAGCGGGACCAGCGCATGGGGAGAAAGGTGGGGGAGCGGACCGACCTGGCAGTACTGGTACGGGGTAGAGAAGCGGGACCAGCGCATGGGGAGAAAGGTGGGGGAGCGGACCGACCTGGCAGTACTGATACAGGTAGAGAAGCGGGACCAGCGCATGGGGAGAAAGGTGGGGGAGCGGATCAACCTGGCAGTACTGATACAGGTAGAGAAGCGGGACCAGCGCATGGGGAGAAAGGTGGGGGAGCGGACCGACCTGGCAGTACTGATACAGGTAGAGAAGCGGGACCAGCGCATGGGGAGAAAGGTGGGGGAGCGGACCGACCTGGCAGTACTGATACAGGTAGAGAAGCGGGACCAGCGCATGGGGAGAAAGGTGGGGGAGCGGACCGACCTGGCAGTACTGGTAAGGGCAGAGAAGCGGGACCAGCGCATGGGGAGAAAGGTGGGGGAGCGGACCGACCTGGCAGTACTGATACAGGTAGAGAAGCGGGACCAGCGCATGGGGAGAAAGGTGGGGGAGCGGACCGACCTGGCAGTACTGATACAGGTAGAGAAGCGGGACCAGCGCATGGGGAGAAAGGTGGGGGAGCGGACCGACCTGGCAGTACTGATACAGGTAGAGAAGCGGGACCAGCGCATGGGGAGAAAGGTGGGGGAGCGGACCGACCTGGCAGTACTGGTAAGGGTAGAGAAGCGGGACCAGCGCATGGGGAGAAAGGTGGGGGAGCGGACCGACCTGGCAGTACTGATACAGGTAGAGAAGCGGGACCAGCGCATGGGGAGAAAGGTGGGGGAGCGGACCGACCTGGCAGTACTGGTACGGGGTAGAGAAGCGGGACCAGCGCATGGGGAGAAAGGTGGGGGAGCGGATCAACCTGGCAGTACTGATACAGGTAGAGAAGCGGGACCAGCGCATGGGGAGAAAGGTGGGGGAGCGGACCGACCTGGCAGTACTGATACAGGTAGAGAAGCGGGACCAGCGCATGGGGAGAAAGGTGGGGGAGCGGACCAACCTGGCAGTACTGATACAGGTAGAGAAGCGGGACCAGCGCATGGGGAGAAAGGTGGGGGAGCGGACCGACCTGGCAGTACTGGTAAGGGTAGAGAAGCGGGACCAGCGCATGGGGAGAAAGGTGGGGGAGCGGACCGACCTGGCAGTACTGATACAGGTAGAGAAGCGGGACCAGCGCATGGGGAGAAAGGTGGGGGAGCGGACCGACCTGGCAGTACTGGTAAGGGCAGAGAAGCGGGACCAGCGCATGGGGAGAAAGGTGGGGGAGCGGACCGACCTGGCAGTACTGGTAAGGGCAGAGAAGCGGGACCAGCGCATGGGGAGAAAGGTGGGGGAGCGGATCAACCTGGCAGTACTGGTAAGGGCAGAGAAGCGGGACCAGCGCATGGGGAGAAAGGTGGGGGCGCGGACCGACCTGGCAGTACTGGTACGGGGCAGAGAAGCGGGACCAGCGCATGGGGAGAAAGGTGGGGGAGCGGATCAACCTGGCAGTACTGATACAGGTAGAGAAGCGGGACCAGCGCATGGGGAGAAAGGTGGGGGAGCGGACCAACCTGGCAGTACTGGTACGGGTAGAGAAGCGGGACCAACGCATGGGGAGAAAGGTGGGGGAGCGGACCGACCTGGCAGTACTGGTAAGGGCAGAGAAGCGGGACCAGCGCATGGGGAGAAAGGTGGGGGAGCGGACCGACCTGGCAGTACTGGTACGAGTAGAGAAGCGGGACCAGCGCATGGGGAGAAAGGTGGGGGAGCGGACCAACCTGGCAGTACTGGTACGGGTAGAGAAGCGGGACCAGCGCATGGGGAGAAAGGTGGGGGAGCGGACCAACCTGGCAGTACTGGTACGGGTAGAGAAGCGGGACCAGCGCATGGGGAGAAAGGTGGGGGAGCGGACCGACCTGGCAGTACTGGTACGGGGCAGAGAAGCGGGACCAGCGCATGGGGAGAAAGGTGGGGGAGTGGATCAACCTGGCAGTACTGGTACGAGTAGAGAAGCGGGACCAGCGCATGGGGAGAAAGGTGGGGGAGTGGATCAACCTGGCAGTACTGATACAGGTAGAGAAGCGGGACCAGCGCATGGGGAGAAAGGTGGGGGAGCGGACCGACCTGGCAGTACTGATACAGGTAGAGAAGCGGGACCAGCGCATGGGGAGAAAGGTGGGGGAGTGGATCAACCTGGCAGTACTGATACAGGTAGAGAAGCGGGACCAGCGCATGGGGAGAAAGGTGGGGGAGCGGACCGACCTGGCAGTACTGGTACGGGGTAGAGAAGCGGGACCAGCGCATGGGGAGAAAGGTGGGGGAGCGGACCGACCTGGCAGTACTGATACAGGTAGAGAAGCGGGACCAGCGCATGGGGAGAAAGGTGGGGGAGTGGACCGACCTGGCAGTACTGATACAGGTAGAGAAGCGGGACCAGCGCATGGGGAGAAAGGTGGGGGAGCGGACCAACCTGGCAGTACTGATACAGGTAGAGAAGCGGGTCCAGCGCATGGGGAGAAAGGTGGGGGAGCGGACCGACCTGGCAGTACTGATACAGGTAGAGAAGCGGGTCCAGCGCATGGGGAGAAAGGTGGGGGAGCGGACCGACCTGGCAGTACTGGTACGGGTAGAGAAGCGGGACCAGCGCATGGGGAGAAAGGTGGGGGAGCGGACCGACCTGGCAGTACTGATACAGGTAGAGAAGCGGGACCAGCGCATGGGGAGAAAGGTGGGGGAGCGGACCGACCTGGCAGTACTGGTACGGGGCAGAGAAGCGGGACCAGCGCATGGGGAGAAAGGTGGGGGAGCGGACCAACCTGGCAGTACTGGTAAGGGTAGAGAAGCGGGACCAGCGCATGGGGAGAAAGGTGGGGGAGCGGACCGACCTGGCAGTACTGATACAGGTAGAGAAGCGGGACCAGCGCATGGGGAGAAAGGTGGGGGAGCGGACCAACCTGGCAGTACTGGTACGGGGCAGAGAAGCGGGACCAGCGCATGGGGAGAAAGGTGGGGGAGCGGATCAACCTGGCAGTACTGATACAGGTAGAGAAGCGGGACCAGCGCATGGGGAGAAAGGTGGGGGAGCGGACCAACCTGGCAGTACTGATACAGGTAGAGAAGCGGGACCAGCGCATGGGGAGAAAGGTGGGGGAGCGGACCAACCTGGCAGTACTGATACAGGTAGAGAAGCGGGTCCAGCGCATGGGGAGAAAGGTGGGGGAGCGGATCAACCTGGCAGTACTGGTACGGGTAGAGAAGCGGGACCAGCGCATGGGGAGAAAGGTGGGGGAGCGGATCAACCTGGCAGTACTGATACAGGTAGAGAAGCGGGACCAGCGCATGGGGAGAAAGGTGGGGGAGCGGACCAACCTGGCAGTACTGATACAGGTAGAGAAGCGGGACCAGCGCATGGGGAGAAAGGTGGGGGAGCGGACCAACCTGGCAGTACTGATACCGGTAGAGAAGCGGGACCAGCGCATGGGGAGAAAGGTGGGGGAGCGGACCGACCTGGCAGTACTGGTACGGGGTAGAGAAGCGGGACCAGCGCATGGGGAGAAAGGTGGGGGAGCGGATCAACCTGGCAGTACTGATACAGGTAGAGAAGCGGGACCAGCGCATGGGGAGAAAGGTGGGGGAGCGGACCAACCTGGCAGTACTGATACCGGTAGAGAAGCGGGACCAGCGCATGGGGAGAAAGGTGGGGGAGCGGACCGACCTGGCAGTACTGGTACGGGGTAGAGAAGCGGGACCAGCGCATGGGGAGAAAGGTGGGGGAGCGGACCGACCTGGCAGTACTGGTACGGGTAGAGAAGCGGGACCAGCGCATGGGGAGAAAGGTGGGGGAGCGGACCAACCTGGCAGTACTGGTACGGGGCAGGGAAGCGGGACCAGCGCATGGGGAGAAAGGTGGGGGAGCGGATCAACCTGGCAGTACTGATACAGGTAGAGAAGCGGGACCAGCGCATGGGGAGAAAGGTGGGGGAGCGGACCGACCTGGCAGTACTGATACAGGTAGAGAAGCGGGACCAGCGCATGGGGAGAAAGGTGGGGGAGCGGATCAACCTGGCAGTACTGGTACGGGGTAGAGAAGCGGGACCAGCGCATGGGGAGAAAGGTGGGGGAGCGGATCAACCTGGCAGTACTGGTACGGGGTAGAGAAGCGGGACCAGCGCATGGGGAGAAAGGTGGGGGAGCGGATCAACCTGGCAGTACTGGTAAGGGCAGAGAAGCGGGACCAGCGCATGGGGAGAAAGGTGGGGGAGCGGACTGACCTGGCAGTACTGGTACGGGGCAGGGAAGCGGGACCAGCGCATGGGGAGAAAGGTGGGGGAGCGGACCGACCTGGCAGTACTGATACAGGTAGAGAAGCGGGACCAGCGCATGGGGAGAAAGGTGGGGGAGCGGACCAACCTGGCAGTACTGGTACGGGGCAGAGAAGCGGGACCAGCGCATGGGGAGAAAGGTGGGGGAGCGGATCAACCTGGCAGTACTGGTAAGGGCAGAGAAGCGGGACCAGCGCATGGGGAGAAAGGTGGGGGAGCGGACCGACCTGGCAGTACTGGTAAGGGCAGAGAAGCGGGACCAGCGCATGGGGAGAAAGGTGGGGGAGCGGACTGACCTGGCAGTACTGGTAAGGGCAGAGAAGCACGATGAGGAGTGGATCTGAGCCCGGGCGGGATCTCAGAATGCAGAGGCGAGTTCGGAGCCGGCGGAGAAACAGGAAACAGAACAAAACGACCACACGCCTGGTCCCAGTCCCAAGGCCCCTTATAAACACCTGCAGCTCAATGAGTCACAGGTGTGCCTCCTTGAACCAGGAGGGTCCTAACTAGATCATGGGTGATGGGAGGGACAACTGCAGGACCCGGAGTCCGGAGCCCCCGGACCGGATCAAAACCAGGAACACAGTTCAGGACCGGACCCTGACAATGTTATCTATATTTTCTGAATTCAGTAGTTTCTCTGGATATAAATTAAATGTACACAAAAGTGAGTTATTTCCTGTTGATAATCAGTTGGATCGATACAATCAAATACATTTTAGTATTGCTAAAAAGCACTTTACTTACCTTGCTATTAAAATTACTAAAAATTTTAAGGACCTGTATAAACACAATTTTCTCCAATTAATTGATTATACACAACAAATACATTCCAAATGATCTCCTATGATGCTATCATTAATTGGTCAAATTAATGTTATTAAAATGATAGTTCTACCAAAGTTCTTATATACACTTCAAGCAGTCCCTTCCTTTGTTCCTAAACTGTTTTTTTGATAGAATAGACTCTAAAATGTCATCCTATATTTGGAATAATAAAAATCCTAGATTGAGTAAACCTTTATTGCAGAAATTTAAAAAAGGATGGTGGTATGGCTTTGCCAAATCTTAGATTGTACTATTGGAAGATTAATATTCGATACATTACCTTTTGGATTCATTATTCAGACATACATGACTGTCCTTTTTGGGTGGATTTGGAGAAAAACATGGTAAGGGGGTATTCTTTTCCCTCTTTACTGAGAGCTCCTCTTCCTGTTTTGCTTTCTGAGATTGATAGACAAGACCTCAATCCCATTATTAAACATATATTAAGAAGTTGGTTTCAGTTTTGCAGATTTTTTGAGTTAATTTTGTTCTTTCTAGTAAAATCCATCTTAACTATTTTTAAACCATCAATTTTAGATCAAGCTTTTTTAATATGGAAAACCAAAGGAATAATAACTTTTTCAGATTTGTTTATGGGGGTTGTTTATGTCTTTCACTCAGTTAGCAGATAAATATGATTTATCTAATGCACACTTCCTTAGATATTTACAAATTAGGAATTTATTAATGTATTTTGCTTCTAAATCACCCCTCTGCTTTTCCACCTAATATAATAGATATGCTTTTTCATGTTAAACCACTTCAAAAAGGACTGATAGCTGCAATTTATAAGTGGTTATTGAATTTACAAATGATAGCTAACGGTAAAATTAAAGGTGCTTGGGAATTGGAATTTCAAGAGTTACTATCAGATAATCAATGGAGTAAAATTTTTCATTCGGTAAGTACTTCATCTATTTGTGCCCGTCATTCCTTGATACAGTTCAAGGGAGTGCATTGGGAACATATGTCAAAGGATAAATTAGCCCATATTTTTCCCAATATCAATCTTATTTGCGATAGATGTAATATTGAGGTGGCCACTTTAACTCGCATGTTTTGGTCTTGCTTAAAGGTGGACATTGTTTGGAAAGATGTCTTTAAAACTTATTCAAAAGTCTTAAATCTGGACCTACAACCAAATTTACCTACAGCAATTTTTGGGATTATTCCTGTTTCCACTCAGCAGATGATAGCTTAGCTTGGAGAGCCACTGGAAGGATCCTAATCCACCTAATGCTTTTTATTGGCTTTCCTCCATCCTGTCCTGTTTAAGTTTAGAGAAAATAAGTCAGACATTGGATACATCCTTTAAATTTGAAGAAATCTGGCGACCTTTTATTCGATATTTTCATATGATTTGATTTATTGATTTTTGTACTGACTCTCTTCCAGTTTTTTTTTTGAAGTTTTGGATTTGATCAGAAACTTTTTCTTTCCTTGGTTTTACTCTCAGGATGGACTGCCCAGTCCTTTCCTTTTGTTTGTACAGAATAGTGTTTTTTTCATATAAAATTTCAAAAAGTCTTTTCTTTTTATGAAATGATAAGAGGAGAATTAATTATCCTTTTCCTTATTATACATTCTATGTCAGATTAATACTATGTATGATTTTGATGAAGTTTATTTCACCTTCTACATGTATGGTTATTGATACATATATATTTGAGATAATTCTCCTCTTGCTTGTATACATGTTCTTTTTAAATCAATAAAATGATTGATAAAGAACAAGACAATAGGCACAATGGAGGGCAGTAAGTTGGTGTCAGTCCAGGCTCTGGGTATTGAGGAGTCTGATGGCTTGGGGGAAGAAACTGTTACATAGTCTGGTCGCGAGAGCCCGAATGCTTCGGTGCATTTTCCTAGATGGCAGAAGGGAGAAGAGTTTGTATGAGGGGTGCGTGTGGTCATTCATAATACTGCTTGCTTTGCAGATGTCTGTAATGGTGGGAAGAGAGACCCCGATGATCTTCTCAGCTGACGTCACTATCCACTGTATGGTCTTGCGGTCCAAAATGGTACAATTTCATGATGATGGATGTAAGTGCACCAGGCCTCTTCCCCTTCAGAGTAGAGTGATATTTACGATTTTTCATTCCCCTGGAGCCATTCCAGAATCTAATGATTCTTGAAAGATCATTACTAGTGCCTTCACAATCTCTTTCAGAACCCTGGGGTGTAGTCCATCCGGTCCAGGTGACTTATCTACCTTCAGAACCCTGGGGTGTAGTCCACCCGGTCCAGGTGACTTATCTACCTTCAGAACCCTGGGGTGTAGTCCACCCGGTCCAGGTAACTTATCTACCTTCAGAACCCTGGGGTGTAGTCCACCCGGTCCAGGTGACTTATCGACCTTCAGAACCCTGGGGTGTAGTCCACCCGGTCCAGGTGACTTATCTACCTTCAGAACCCTGGGGTGTAGTCCACCCGGTCCAGGTGACTTATCTACCTTCAGAACCTTGGGGTGTAGTCCACCCGGTCCAGGTGACTTATCGACCTTCAGAAGCTTGGGGTGTAGTCCACCCGGTCCAGGTGACTTATCCACCTTCAGAACCCTGGGGTGTAGTCCACCCGGTCCAGGTGACTTATCTACCTTCAGAACCCTGGGGTGTAGTCCACCCGGTCCAGGTGACTTATCCACCTTCAGAACCCTGGGGTGTAGTCCACCCGGTCCAGGTGACTTATCTACCTTCAGAACCTTGGGGTGTAGTCCACCCGGTCCAGGTGACTTATCGACCTTCAGAACCCTGGGGTGTAGTCCACCCGGTCCAGGTGACTTATCTACCTTCAGAACCTTGGGGTGTAGTCCACCCGGTCCAGGTGACTTATCCACCTTCAGAACCCTGGGGTGTAGTCCACCCGGTCCAGGTGACTTATCCACCTTCAGAACCCTGGGGTGTAGTCCACCCGGTCCAGGTGACTTATCCACCTTCAGAACCCTGGGGTGTAGTCCACCCGGTCCAGGTGACTTATCTACCTTCAGAACCCTGGGGTGTAGTCCACCCGGTCCAGGTGACTTATCGACCTTCAGAACCCTGGGTGTAGTCCACCCGGTCCAGGTGACTTATCTACCTTCAGAACCTTGGGGTGTAGTCCACCCGGTCCAGGTGACTTATCCACCTTCAGAACCCTGGGGTGTAGTCCACCCGGTCCAGGTGACTTATCTACCTTCAGAACCCTGGGGTGTAGTCCACCCGGTCCAGGTGACTTAACGACCTTCAGAACCCTGGGGTGTAGTCCACCCGGTCCAGGTGACTTATCTACCTTCAGAACCCTGGGGTGTAGTCCACCCGGTCCAGGTGACTTATCTACCTTCAGAAGCCTGGGGTGTAGTCCACCCGGTCCAGGTGACTTATCTACCTTCAGAACCCTGGGGTGTAGTCCACCCGGTCCAGGTGACTTATCCACCTTCAGAACCCTGGGGTGTAGTCCACCCGGTCCAGGTGACTTATCCACCTTCAGAACCCTGGGGTGTAGTCCACCCGGTCCAGGTGACTTATCCACCTTCAGAACCCTGGGGTGTAGTCCACCCGGTCCAGGTGACTTATCCACCTTCAGAACCCTGGGGTGTAGTCCACCCGGTCCAGGTGACTTATTCACCTTCAGAACCCTGGGGTGTAGTCCACCCGGTCCAGGTGACTTATCCACCTTCAGAACCCTGGGGTGTAGTCCACCCGGTCCAGGTGACTTATCTACCTTCTGAACCCTGGGGTGTAGTCCACCCGGTCCAGGTGACTTATCCACCTTCTGAACCCTGGGGTGTAGTCCACCCGGTCCAGGTGACTTATCTACCTTCAGAACCCTGGGGTGTAGTCCACCCGGTCCAGGTGACTTATCCACCTTCTGAACCCTGGGGTGTAGTCCACCCAGTCCAGGTGACTTATCCACCTTCTGAACCCTGGGGTGTAGTCCACCCAGTCCAGGTGACTTATCCACCTTCTGAACCCTGGGGTGTAGTCCACCCGGTCCAGGTGACTTATCTACCTTCAGAACCCTGGGGTGTAGTCCACCCGGTCCAGGTGACTTATCCACCTTCAGAACCCTGGGGTGTAGTCCACCCGGTCCAGGTGACTTATCTACCTCCAGAACCCTGGGGTGTAGTCCACCCGGTCCAGGTGACTTATCTACCTTCAGAACCCTGGGGTGTAGTCCACCCGGTCCAGTTGACTTATCTACCTTCAGAACCCTGGGGTGTAGTCCACCCGGTCCAGGTGACTTATCTACCTTCAGAACCCTGGGGTGTAGTCCACCCGGTCCAGGTGACTTATCTACCTTCAGAACCCTGGGGTGTAGTCCACCCGGTCCAGGTGACTTATCCACCTTCAGAACCCTGGGGTGTAGTCCACCCGGTCCAGGTGACTTATCTACCTTCAGAACCTTGGGGTGTAGTCCACCCAGTCCAGGTGACTTATCCACCTTCAGAACCCTGGGGTGTAGTCCACCCGGTCCAGGTGACTTATCTACCTTCAGAACCCTGGGGTGTAGTCCACCCGGTCCAGGTGACTTATCTACCTTCAGACTTTTCATCTTCCCAAGCTTCATGGTAATAGTGGCTACACTCACTTCTGCTCCCTGGCACTCCAAAATTTCTGGCACACTGCTAATGTCTTCCACAGTGAAGACTAACAAAATTCTTATTAAGCTCATCCACCATTTCTTTGTCCACTATTACTACCTATAAGCATACTTTTCCAGCAGTCCAAAATCCACACTCACCTCTCTTTTACTCTATATCTGAAAAAACTTTTCAGCATTCTCTTTTATATTATTGGCTAATGTAGCTTTATATTTCATCTTTTCTTTCTGCATGGCTTTTTAGTTGCATTCTTTTGGTGCTTATCTTCCCAATCCCCTAAATTTCCCCTATGTTTAGCAATTTTATATGCCCTCTCTTTTCCTTTTACGCTGTTTGTCTTCACTTGTCAGCGATGGTTGCCTCATCTTCCCTTCAGAATACTCCATCTTTGAAATCTATCTATCTATCCTGCACCTTCCAAATTGCCCCCCAAAGCGAGTCATTGTTGTTCTGCCTTTATCCCTGATAGTGTCCTCTTCCAGTCAACTTTGGCTAACTCCTTTCTTATGCCTCTGTAATTCCCTTTACTCCACTAATACTGATACATCTGACTTTATCTTCTCCAGCTCAAACTTAAGTTCTATCATATTATGATCATTGCCTCCCGAGGCTTATATACTTCATGCTCCCGAATCAAATCTGATTCATTACAGAACACCCAATTTAGAATTGCCTGTCCCCCAGTGAGCTTAACCACAAGCTGTTCTCAAAAGACACATCATAGGCATTCTATAAATTCTGTCTTGGGATCCAGCACCAACCTGATTTTCCCAAATTTACATCCTACCTCCTATTGAAATGAAGGATTTCAATATACCTACATATTGAAATCCCCAATGAATATCACAACATTGCCCTTTTTACAGGCCCTTTCTATCTTCCATTGTAATTTGTACCCCACATACAGGCTACTGTTCAGAGGCCTGTATACACCTCCCATCATGGTCTTTTTACTCTTGCTGCATCTCAACTCTTCCACAAAGGTTCAATATGTTCTGATCCTATGTCGCCTCTTTCTAAGGATTTGATTTCAATTTGTACCAAGAGCCACCCCAACCCCTCTGCCTATCCTTTCAATACAATGTGTATCCCTAGGGCTTAAGCTCCCAACTATGATCTTCTCTCAGCCACATCTCAGCCCACAACGTCATACCTGCCAACATCTAACTGCGCTACAAGATCATCTACCATATTCCATATATTGCGTTCATTCAAATACATCACCTCCAGTCCTTTATTCATCACTCTTTGATTTTGCCCCCATGTTACACTTCAACTCAACCCACTGACTGCCATTCTGCCCCGTCTTTCCTGATAGTCTCACTAGACACTGCATCGATGTGTACCATCTGCCCTTTTCTCAGCCCTATCACCCTGGTTCCCATCTCCCTGCCAATTTTGTTTGAAAAATCTGCCCACAAGGATATTGGTCCCCTTGGGTCCAGGTGTAACCTATTCTTTTCATATAGGTCATACCTTCCCCAGAAGAGATCCTAATGATGTAGAAATCTGAAACCCTGCCCCACTTCCTCAGCCACTCATTCATCTGTCCTAATCCTGCCCTGACCAGTACATGGTACAGGGAGTAATCCAGAGATGACTACTTTGGAGGTCCTGATCTTCAGTCTCTTCTGTAATGCCCTATAATCACTGTGCAGGACCTCTCCCCCACTATCTACTTATATTATTGGTGTCAATTTGCACCACGACCTATGGTTGCTCACCCTCCCTTTTCAGATTTGCTGAGGCTGCTCTGGGACATCCTGGACCCTAGCATTTGGGAATTAACATGGACTCCTAGTGTCTCTTTCACAGCCACAGAATCTCCTTCCATCCCCTTAACAATCAAGTCTCCTATCACCATCATTCTGCTTGTCTTTACCCTTCCCTGCTGGTCCTCAGTGCTACTGTCCCCTGACAGGTCATTCCACTCCTCCTACCCCACCCTCCCAGCAATATCCAAGGGGGTATACTTGTTGCTGAGGGGAATGACCACGGTGGAACCTTGCTGTGACTGCTTATTCCTTTACTTCTCTTGTTGGTCAGCCATCTACTATCTGAAGCTTGCACTCTGGGTGGGACCACCACACTCATCTATGAGTTTTTCAGCCTCCTGGAAAATCCTGAGTACATCCAACTCCAGCTTCAGTTCCTTGACCTTGTCAGACAGGAGCTGAAGTTGGGTGCACTTCCTGCAGATGCAGTCATCAGTAAGACTACTAGGTATCCTGAAATCCCACATCTGACAGGAGCATTGCAGTGCCTAACTACCGTTCTGCCTACACTTCTTGTACCTGTATCTTCCCAAGCTCAAGTCTAGGCTCAGACTATTCTCACCCAAATTTGTTGAGTCAAAATTCTGGTCACTGTAATACTGTCCACTCACACCTCGCTTCTTTTCTATTGGCCATTGCCAAATGCCTAAATGATTCTGATGACCAACAAATGACCTCTCATTATGATTGAAGACCGTCAAAAAATTCCGAAGGGCCCTGAGCTCTTTTTTTAAACCTTGTGCTGCCTCACCGACAAATAACTTCTCGTAATGATTGCTGCCTGCCGAAAAGTTTCAAGAGATCCTGAGCTCTCCTAAAATCATCCGCTGCCTCAGAAATGAATGACACTTCATGATGATTGCAGCCTGCTGAAGGAACTTTGTATGGAGGATACTACTAGGGGCCCACAGTCAGATCAGATCTTTTGTCTGGGGAGCATGGGGTAGGAGAAATGAACAGAGGTGACAGATGCTTGGGCAGAATGTTCTGTTTCCTTGTAAAACCTGATTGAATATTCCAGATCAAGGCAAACTTGGAAGAGCTGATTGCTCAAATACTTGTGTCTCTGCTATTGTTTGCCACTGGTGATGCTGCCACAAGCAAGATTTTCATTGCACCTGTGCTTTTGACTTCATGATGGTCCAACACTCACTGAAGGAGGCTGACTGCCGCGTTACACAAAGCTCGTACCTGTTGGCAGTGAGCATCACCAAGATCTGCTTAAGTCTTGGAGTTGATAAGATGGAAGGCAGCAAGTGTAGAGGATGAGGTAAGGAAAAGGTGTTTCTCTCACTGTAAGCTTTCCACTCTCATTGGAGGAGGAAATACAAGCTGTTCTAGTTCAGGTTATGCTTCACTCAGCAAGACTCCATTTCTGTTTTGTAGCCTTGGACCAATGAATCAGACATAAATCTTTATCAAGTATTTGTGTCTGATCAGGGGCTGACTGCTGAGTTGTGCACAGGCAACAAACTACAGAGTGAAATGCACAAGTAACACATTGAAATGTTTGATGCCCTGCCTTAAACTAACCAGCCCAGTACATATTTTATTATTAAATGCCAGGCCCTCTGACTTTCACCATCAGTGGGAAAAACAGTGACTGTTACATCTTTTATTTCCAGGAACTCTTATTTCCAGGAGCAAGCAAAAATAGTTTTCAGGCATGAAAATAAAAGTAAGTCTGCAAATGCTGGAAAATATTAACTTGCAGGCATGTAGGTGAACTGCCTAAGTCCTGTAGTAAGTGATTCAGTCAGCAGAGGGAGCCACAAGCCTGCATGTTTTAAATGTCAGCGGCATGCTGTTTAACAAATGCAGCTTCAGTCCAAAAACAAAAACCGATTCTATTGCTTTGTTTTATTCCTTGATCCTGGGAAACTTTAAAAGAGATTTGTCTGCTTTGTTTCTACTTCTGTAAATCTTCTGTGCAATGTGTCAAATCTAAATAGTACATTCAATTCGTGCTCTACATGGCGAATTTTAGAGGCTCACCATTGAGTTAAGATCTTTATTTATTTAACCATGATTGCTAATATACCCCAGAATGTAAGTGTGCACCCCTGAGGGCCCCATTACCTTTGTTGCATAGTCAGAGGAGACATAGTACAGAGGGAAAGCTTAACGGAGTAGAGAATAAAGAGGAAATGAAGAATACCTCAAAATGTACAGTCCTCTGATTAGCTGAACAATGGATTGCTGGTTTCAATGGATGATGACTTGATGCAGAAACCTCCATTAACTACATTGATCTTGTCACTGCAGTTCCACATTTAGTCTGAGAAATCCTACAATATCTTGGCAGGGTAATTAATAAAAGCAGAGATAGTAATAAGCAGGATTTCAACCTGAAACATTAGCAATGTCTCAGCAGATTGTTTGTTGGTCAGAGTAAGAAAAGGGCATGTTTGTAATGTATTGTGTAATCTTTCTCAACCCCCCCCCCCCCCCGAAGGTATAAATAGCCAGTACAGTTCTATGCTGCTCACCACCCTCAATAATCTCACTCAATTGGCCTGTTTCATGAATATGGCCAATACATGGCTCTTTGGCAAGTTGCACCTGAACTGGAGGGAGTAGGGAGTCGTCTGGAGTTATACGAATATAGCAGATATTAATTCAAACAGGAACCGGGCTTCAATTCTTACTGAAATTGTAATTAATTTCAGGAAACTTGCAAGGGTGGCAGATACATGGGGACACCATCTTCAGCTTCCTCTAACAAGTTTTTTTATATAAATCACAAGCAGCAAATTCAAGTTAAAAGCACAGGCTGCTCCTCACATTAAGAAAACACATATGCAAGAGCCAACATTAAGTCAATGGGGTTTTTGTTAATTGGCTTGTATCAAACCAGGCAACATAGCTAAGTTACTTGCACAATTGTGACTTGAGTGTAAGCTGGCAGACCAGACAGATGTTGTCACTTAGCATATCAAACATGGTGACAGGTACAGGCAATCAACAGCTTTGTATACTTACGATAGTTGTGTACTCATGTCCTGACAACATTAATTTCAGATGTCTGGCTCTGTTGTCCAAAGCTTTTAGAATATTTGTGTTAATTAGTTTTTCACAAAAATGTTTGGACCTTTAAAGGTATCTTTTCAATGACAAAGTGCTCCACTATGTATCACAAAGGAACCATTTGTCAACCCAAAATACTGAAGTGCACAATACCATTGTAAATATTGAATCACCTATCGTTATATCACCTACAAGTTCAGAGCAGAGATCAAGATGCCATAGGGTGGGCGTTGAGAGCCAACCCAAATGCAAGACACAGACACTGAAGTACTAGGGACAGGACTAGGAGTGACAAGAAAGCAAGGGAAGTGGGGAAGAAATGACATTGGACAAGACACAGGCCCTGAATGAGACTAGGATACAGGGCCTGGGCTAGGACTAGACTGGGAAAGTGGGACCTGGACAAGGAACTTGAAATCTGGACAAGGACTCCAAGCCAGAGACTGGACAGGACCTGGAACCTGGTTCTTGACTCGGGCTCAGACTCCAGATCTAGACAAGGACAAGACATGGCAAGGCAACAGGACTGGACATGGGGGCAGGACACAGGGCTCCAGGACTGGACAATGACATGAAGCTCGGATTTGGTCAAGTGAGAACAGGAATACAGAGCCAGGACCCCTCCTTGGAGACAGGACATAGGGCCAGGACTCATACACAGAAAGCTGCACTAAACAGGTAGCAGCAAACAGGCAGATCCACCTAGCGAAGGCCTGGACACAAAGAGACAGTTCCAAACAATGAAAGACAGTTCCTTATCTGAACACAGCCAGGCTCCAGTCTTGCTCCTGCAGTAGAACTTGACAGCAAGAATGGGCAAGGATGCAGGCAAGGCTCCAGGCAAAAGGTAGCAGGTGAGGCTCCAGACACAGGTTGCAGGGCAAGGCTCAGCAGGCAAGGCTCCAGGCAAGGACTACAGAAAGAAGGGGAAGGAAAGGGAACAGTGCAGCCTCAGGGTAACAGTAAAGACAGCCTGGCTTACCTCAGAGAAGCAAAGACAGAATACTGAGGAGACAAAACAGCAACCATACTCAGACCCAGTGCCACTTATATTCCAGCATCAATATGAGCATCAGGTGCCTATGATTAAGTCCAAGTGAAACAACGGACAGCCAGAAGACCCGGAGTCCAGAGTACACGGACCGGACTGTGAACCGGAACACAGACTTTGCGGATTGGATCATGACACAAGATGCCTTTCTCATCTTTCCATTTTTGGATTATTTATTTATTTTGAAATTTATTGTAATTTTATGTCTTTTCACAATACTTCTGCAGCAAAACAACAAATTACACATCACAAAAATTGGTAATAATTGACTTGATTATGACTGATTTTGATTCTGAGTTTAGAAGAAACCACTTGAGAAGATCTGACAGTTACTGTCTGAGATGAATGCCCTTTGTGACACTTTACTATTTATTATTAACCATATAACAATTACAGCATGGAAACAGGCCATCTTGGCCCTTCTAGTCTACGCCGAACACTTACTCTCACCTAGTCCCACTGACCTGTACTCAGCCCATAACCCTCCATTCCTTTCCTGTCCATGTACCTATCCAATTTTACTTTAAATGACAATACTGAACATGCCTCTACCACTTCTACTGGAAGCTCATTCCACACAGCTACCACTCTCTGAGTGAAGAAATTCCCCCTTGTGTTACGTTTAACTTTTGCCCCCTAACTCTCAACTCATGTCCTCTTGTTTGAATCTCCCCTACTCTCAATGGAAAAAGCCTATCCACGTCAACTCGATCTATCCCCCTCATAATTTTAAATACCTCGATCAAATCCCCACTCAACCTTCTACGCTCCAAAGAATAAAGACCTAACTTGTTCAATCTTTCCCTGTAACTTAGGTGCTGAAACCCAGGTAACATTCTCGTATATCTTCTCTGTACTCTCTCTATTTTGTTGACATCTTTCCTATAATTCGGTGACAGAACTGTACACAATACTCCAAATTTGGCCTTACTAATGCCTTGTACAATTTTAACATTACATCCCAACTCCTATTATTATTACTTGTGGTTTTTTTTGTATTGGCACAGTTCGTCTTCTTTTGTACATTAGTTCTTTGTCAGTCTTTATGTGTAGTTTTTCACTGATTCTAATGTATTTATTTGTTCTAGTATGAATGTCCACAAGAAAATGAATCTCAGGTTGCATATGATGACATATATGTACTTTGATAATAAATTTACTTTGAACTTTAAACTTTAAAGCAGTTGGGCCAAAGGGCTGGATTGCATACAGAGGGACTCTCTGACACCAAGCCACCCCTCTCTGTTGTTTCACCTCCCTCTCCTCATAAAATTGACTCCCCAATGAGCAACTCTGTGCACTTCCTCTGAAATGACAAGCCAGGTAAACCCTACAGCCAAGAACAGAATTGTGGATGGTAAATTAGTTGGCAGAGACAAAGCTCGGGAAACACAGGTACTAAATTAGTTGAGCAAAGTAAGTGTTTGAGCTTGGCTCACTGAAATTGTCTTTACTTCCTGCTCAGCAGAAACAGAATGGCTTACCAAAACTGAGAAGTCATTTGCGGTGAATCCAAGGTAGAGATTGTAACAGCATGACAATGTTGGAAATCTGACTGGATGGTGAATTGGATGTGAATATGGAGTGATAGGATTCGTCTTCCCAAAGCTCCTGCCCTGCTATAGCCAGACACCACCTGAGGGTAGCCCTTCTCCGATTGAACACTCAGTCACCATGTCCATACACCATGAGGAGAAGCAGCAATGCGTATCCCAACCTCCTTGCACATAAATGGAATGGTTAGAAACTTCTGCATTCTGAAAGTGGGTTTCTTGGGGCCAGACTCCTTACTGGGGCCACAAAAGACTGCTGATGCTGGATTCTGGAGTAACAAACAAAATGCTGGAGGAACCTACTAGAGAGGGATTGTCTGTGGAGGGAAATGGACAGTAGACCTATTGACCTTTTTAAGTATTGATTGCCCGTTTCCCTCCAGAGTCGCTGCCTGACCTGCTGAGTTAGTTATAGATCAAAGAATTCTACAGCACAGAAACAGTCTCTTCAGCCCAGATGGTCCGTGCTGACCAAGATTCCTATGTAAGTTGCATTTAAGCCATACCCCACTATATCTTTCTTACCCATGCACCTGTCCAGGTGCTTTTTAGATGTTATTAGTGTACCTACATCAACCACTTCCTCTGGCAGTTCATTCCATATATTGACCACAATTTGAACTCCAAGTTCCTATTTCCCCTTTCACCTTATACCTATGCCCTCTAGCTCTTGATTCCCCAACGCTGGGAAAAAGTCTGCACCTTCGCCATATTTATGCACCTCATGATTTTATACATCTCTGTTGACGCATCTCTCAGTCTCTCACATTCCAACAAGTTTAGTCCCAGACTGCTCAACCTCTCCCCATAAGAGGCCCTCAAGCACTGATAACATCTTCATAAATCTCCTCCGCACAGTTCCTCTCAGATTTTGTTGATGCCCCCCAATGAAGGCCGAGACTAAGACATTGGAGTAGCAGGAGAAAACTGACTCAGCCACATACTGTATCTAAAAATCTCACACATTAGACCATTTGAAGTTATTGTTGGAGAAAAGCTTAGTGGCATCGCATGCTGATAGGAAACCACAGACCCAATAAATAATAAAAGCAACCTTTCCAAAAGGAAGCGAGGATCTTTGTGAATTGTCTGGAAACCCACATCCATTCGTTAAGGGATCTGAGTTGTTCTGCTGGTTTTTATCTAGTTTCCTCAGCAGGCCTGACACCTCCTAAATAAGTGGTGCTTGTGCTGCAGGGTGTGGCCAATGGTGTGATTGTGGAGCCATAGACAGCCACACCGGGAGCTGTCAGCTCCCTTTCCCGGCTCACCTGCTCTTCTCCAACCTTTCTCTGGTTTTATGTTGTCACTTCTCAGGAGTAACTAAAGGCAAGGAAAAAAGAGAGGAGTCGACCTTTTAAACGAGCTGTCGAGAGAGATGGCTGCCGTGAGGGTCTGTGCTGGTTTTATGGGTATATTTCTTGTCACGGGTCTGGCAGTTATCTGCCCTGACAAGTCTGACCACCTCCCTGCAGCTGGGTGGTCTCGAACTTAGTGGTGTGTTTGGGCTCAAATGAGATTTGGGCCGACCATGAAAGCACTGCTATAATGAGAGAGAAACAGCAACATCAGCTAAAGGTGGGCTCTGTTGATTTATTGCTGATCCCCCCCGCCCCCCGTGGCTCTGGGCCTGTTGAAGAAAAGTCTCAGTTTTAAAATTATCTTTTAGAATTTCCTTTCAGAGGGCATTGACTGACTGCAGTAAATACAAACCGTCTTAAAACAAATACTGCTTATGAAGTATAAGTGGGGCTTATGCTGTACCTTGGTTTCATTATAACTGCAGAACCGACTGAGGAAATGTCCTTTTTCTTCTTTTTGCACTGCAATCTTTGAACTATTTTGTTGTTTTGCATTTGTCACTGCAAGATTAAAGATGATCTTTATTTGTAATGTACATCCAAAGATGCAGTGAAATCCGTCATTCGCATCAAATCAAATCAACAGTGATTGTGCTGGGTAGCCCGCAGTGCTGCCACAATTCTTGCCCCAACATAGTGTGCCCACAACTCACTAAACCTAACAGAATGCTTTTGAAATGTGGGAGGAAACTAGGGCATCCTTTATGTTCATGGGCAGAACATTCAAAGTCGTCACAGACAACACCGGACGTTGGACCATTTATTACCACGTACACAGTTTACTCAGTGAGCTAACAGAGTGGCTGTCCTCATAGAGAGCTCTCTGAGGGAGGGATTTCATTGCATCCTAAACTAATCTGAATCTGTCTCTCTTCTCACCCTTGCCCATTTCACACAATTTGCTCTGAGCTGCCAGTGATGCAATTGATGTTCTTTTTATAAAGCTTATGTTTTGTAAATCCAGAAACTAATTGAAAGAGAAACACAGGAGCTGGGATATTTTGTTTATTTAGTTTTTTTCCACTATGCTCACATATGACATGGTGGTATAATGATGTATGCCATTCACATACCTTTTGCATATAACCCGTAATGAATTATGTAAACAAACAAATAATGCTTAATTAAACAATATACTTACAACACTATCAAATATTACTGAAACATATACACACAGTTTACTATATAATATACCCTATATAAATATTCACAGCACAGTAAATTTTAAATTGACTCATTCACACCTAAAGATTTAACCACTGTGGAGGATTTCTTACTCTTGTGGGATAATGTCTTTCCTAATGAGGGGCTTTTCTCTGCTTGGCAGGCGAGAATGTGGCTGGGAAATAATCTCAGGTTTGGGGGCCTCCTCCGAGGTGGTTGAAGAAGTTCAAGTCAAGTCATTTTGTATTGTCATTTTGACTATAACTGCTGGTACAGTACATAGTAAAAATGAGACAATGTTTTTTCAGGACCATGGTGTTACATGACACCGTACAAAAACTAGACTGAGCTACATAAAAATAATACAGAAAAGAACTACACTAGACTACAGACCTACCCAGGACTGCATAAAGTGCATAAGACAGTGCAGGCATTACAATAAATAGGACAGTTGACTCTGCGACTGCAGGATGTGGTTCTGACAGCAATGGACACCTTTCTTCTCTAACAAATTGACTCTACTCTCAGTAACTGATCGAAGTGCCATCTCCAAATATCACCTGACACAAACTCTACTGTCTAGGAGAGTGATCCCATTCTGATCTTAATCTTTTCAAGTACCCAGATTTGATCACCTCTCTTGTCCCTTGCCAGACTGCTTGTCCAGGAGTGGAACATCAAACATCCATGTTTGAGGAGCCTTCAATTTGTCTTAACTATTTGTTGTAGAGACTCCTTCTGAGACTGGGTTTGAGCAGATCCAAGCATGGACTCCAGGGATGACCCAGGATCAGCACAACAGGTGTGTTGTTGGTTATGGAGTGTGCTGCATTACGATATACAAGGTGGAAATTGCTGAGCTTCTGATTCAGCATCAATGTAATGAGTTCTGCTGACATCACTCGCAGTTCATTCTTTAGACTCTGGACAAACTTTTCTGCTAAGGCATTTAGAGCTGGGTATTATGGTGTGAATGTGTGAACGTCATTCTCATTCATTGTCAGGAATGACTGAAACTGTGGGGCACAGACACTGATTTATGTGTTCTGGAACACCAGAACTTCAGAAGAGGCTTCTCTACACATCCGTGGTGTGTGAGGCCAGAGTGGATCTTTACATATCCGTGGTGTGTGAGGCCAGAGTGGATCTCTACACATCCGTGGTGTGTGAGGCCGGAGTGGATCTCTGCACATCCGTGGTGTGTGAGGCCAGAGTGGATCTCTACACATCCGTGGTGTGTGAGGCCAGAGTGGATCTCTACACATCCGTGGTGTGTGAGGCCAGAGTGGATCTCTACACATCCGTGGTGTGTGAGGCCAGAGTGGATCTCTACACATCCGTGGTGTGTGAGGCCAGAGTGGATCTCTACACATCCGTGGTGTGTGAGGCCAGAGTGGATCTCTGCACATCCGTGGTGTGTGAGGCCAGAGTGGATCTCTGCACATCCGTGGTGTGTGAGGCCAGAGTGGATCTCTACACATCCGTGGTGTGTGAGGCCAGAGTGGATCTCTACACATCCGTGGTGTGTGAGGCCAGAGCGGATCTCTACACATCCGTGGTGTGTGAGGCCAGAGTGGAGGCCACCTTGTAGCTACACCCACTATCACCAAGAAATTTGCACCTCTGAATGACCTGGCAAAATCCACATGAATCCTCTGCTGGGGCATTGTAGGCCATCCAGAGATGGAGAGGCACTGCTCTTGGCATCTTTTAGACATGTAGGTATCCCAAACAGTGCAGAGCAAGCTGCTCAATCTGTTGATCTATCCCAAGCCACCAGTCAAAGGTCCAAGCCAAGACGACCACAGCTGGATGACTGACAAGTCGTGTAGCTCCTCCAACACTTTAGCTCTCAGCTTGGATAGTACAACAACTCCCAATTCCCACATAAGGCAACCCCAAGTCAAGGGTAAGTTCATCTCCACGCTGGTAAAAATGGGGGACCTGGAACATCTGCTGCACGTTCCTGAAATTTTGGGTGGCCATGTTGACCTGAGATAGTGTGGAGTCTTTTCTGGTTTCCCTTTGGATCATCTCTGCCATAACAGGGACACTTTTGATTGGCATCAGGGAGAATACAATGAGGAATGCTCTCTTCTATAAATTTTTCCAAGGTTAAACAGGACAATCCATCAGAATTTCCATGATAGTTGTTCCCTTGAATTCAATCTTCTAATTTTGTCCCCCAGTAAACAGCCCATCTCTGCATCCATGCTGCTACTAATATAAGACCACCCTTCTGTGGATTGAAAATGGACACCAGTGGCTGATGATCATTATTGAGGGGAAACTCTCTCCCAAACAAGTACTAGTTAAAACATTTTACACCCCAAACCAGACTCAAGGCCTCCCTGCCAATCTTTGAGTAACTTTACTCTGCAGCAGTAAGGGAATGTGATGCAAAGGCTATGGGGCATTCACTTCCGTCACTCATAACATGTGACATGACTGCACCTATACCATAAGGCGAGGTATCACTGGTAAGCTTCACTAGACAATGTGGATCATAATGTGTGAATATAGTGTCTGATGTGACCATTTCCTTTGCCTGTTGGAAAGCCACCTCATTCTGCTTTGTCCATTGCCATTTCTTCCCAATCTGTAGTAAAGGGGTGAATCACAGTAGCTGGGTTCGGCAGGAACTTGTTACAGTAATTGACAACTCCTAAAAAGAACTGCAACTTGAACATGCTCTTTGGCCTTGGGGCATCCACCATTGCTTGAATTTTCCAAGCATACTTGTGTAATACTTGTGCATCAACGGTGTGACCATAGTAAGTGATACTTGGTTTAAAGAATTCACACTTGTCATGTCATGCACGTCATCCCATTATCTTCTAATCATTTTAACTCTGTCTTAAGATTTTGGAGAGGTTCCTTGTCATCCTTACTGGTGACAATGATATCATCCAAGTAACAGTGAGTGCCTGCGCTACCCTGCAACACCTGGTTGACCACTTTCAGCCAGAGTGCAGGCACGCACACTACTCCTTATTATAGAGATAATGTCCTTTGTGGGAAACACTTTGGACTCTTCTTCCATCTCCATCTGTAGGTAGGCCTCAGCTAAGTCCACTTTGCTGAAATGTTTCCCTCCACAAAGGTGTGCAAAGATATCCTCCGTCCTGGACAGATGGCATAGATCAATCTTCAGTACTGGGTTGATGGTGACTTTAAAATCACCACAGATCTGGTCAGATCCATTCTTCTCGGCTAATGGGACCATTAGCATTTCCCATGGCCTTCACTCAACTTTGGAAAGAATTCCTTTAGCATCCATGCGATCTAGCTCACTGGCTAATTTATCACGAATGGTATAAGGAACCAGACAGGCTTTGTAAAACTTGGCTGTGGCATTTTCATTTAACTGTATGTTATCCTTCATATGTTTGGGTTTTCCAATGCACTCCTTGAACACTGCCTTGGCATCATCCAATGTCTTTCTTATTTCACTTTCAGTTGATTCTATTGCAGGGAATGTGGCATGCAAAGTGTAGATGGATCTCCAGTCAAGTTGTAGTTGTCTCAGCCACTCATGACCTCACAATGCTGGCCCTCCTGGTTTACCACATACAAACCCAATGTGGCTTGTTGGTTGTTCTATTTCACTATCATGAATGTCATTCTCACAGGAGTTATCTTTTCTCCAGTACAAGTTCTTCATTGGATACCTGCAGGCTTCCATTCAGTACCTTTGAAATTCCTTTCATACTTTTTTGTGGAATGGCTGAAACAGCTGAGCGGTGTCCAATTCCATTTTAACTAATTTGCTGTTTACCTCTGGTGTAAACCATATTGCTTGTCTCTTGTTAGTTTTCACACTGAAAATCTTGAGGCTCCCAGTCCTGTATCACTCTCATCATTATCAGATTTTTCATCAACAGCATGCAGATCAGTGCTCTTTCTGAAACTTGACTTTTTATCTTTTTCTCCTATCTGTGCTGTCCATTTATATTTGTCTGCCTGACATGTTCCACTTTATTACATTTTCAGCAAGTTTTGCCTTTAAATCTGCATTGGTCTGGTTTACATGAGCCTCACAACAATGGTAACACAATTTGTTCAGCCGGTCCAGTTTCTGTTTAAGTGTTGCAATTTAGTTCAGGCTCATTTTCATTCCTGATTGTGCCTTTGGCTGCTGTTTCTAATGATACAGCAATTTAAACTGCTCTTTTATTTGTAAGTTGTGCGTCAGTTAAGAACCTTTTTTCAATGCTTTCTTGTAAGGTTCGACAAACTAAACCTTCTCTGTGCATCAATAAGCCCATCACTGAACTGACAGCACTCAGACAATTTCTCCAATTCAGCCATGTAAGCTGAAGTGGACTCCTCTTCCTTTTGATTCTGCTAATGAAGCCTAATGTGTTCTGAAATCAGCAATGGTTTTGGGTCTAAATGTCCCTGCATTACATTCATGATATCAACAAGGCTAATTTCAGCTGGTTTGGTTGGAGCAGTTAACCTTATAAACAAACTACATGCTTTTCCTGCCATTGCACTCCGCAACACTGGCATTCATTGGCTATTTCATTTGCTTCAAAACATCTGCTCAATTCATTCAGTATACACCACCCAGTTATTTGTTCTGTAATTGAACTTGTCTATCTTTCCAATGTAGCTAGCTATTTCTGCTTTTTTTTAAAAAAAATCATCATTATTATTACCTGGTACTCACTGTTTATGAACCTGTGGCCGTATTCAGTGCTTGTTAATTTCATCCTTCATCTGCCTTTCTTTTAACCTCGAATGTCTCCATCCCCTTCTACAGAAAAATGTGTTGCGCTTCAACAGGTAGGTAGTCATCTCAGGTATATTTTAAAACTTTCTCGTTGCCACTGTTGTGTTTTGTAATTCCAGAAATTAATTGAAAAAAATCAGGAATTGGGATATTTTGTCTATTTTTTTTTTCTTTTCCATTTTTTGTGAGGTGCTCACATATGACTTGGTGGCATAATGACAGATGTCATTTACATATTTATATATGACCCATAAAGAATTATGTAAACAAACAAAGAATGCTTAATCAAACAGTATATTTACAACATTACTCAAATATTATTGAAATATTAAAAATACTGCAATAAATAATATTTGTTTTATTCCCAGTTCCCTGTTTTATCTACTCAATGCACCTACTGCAATATAGCATTGCCTCTATCACCTAGCCTCACGAGCACAATCTCAGAACATGGCCCTTAGAGGGGTGTGGGTACCAATATCAGCACTGCTTTTGCAGCTTGCACTCAGATACTGAAGAATAGCTCTGTTAGGAACGAGAAGGTAGGGGGAGTGTGCTGGGAGATTGACTGAGAGAGGTGGATGGAGGTACTACAGCCTGGTGTTCCTGTTAGAAATGCTCTTGGGAGAACTCCACCAGGATTACAATACTTCCATCTGCATTGTCTTTGTCATTGGGGCTTGCTGTCATGTTCTCAGGTCTTCCTCCCTAATATGCTCCTTCCTTCGATCGGATCATGTCTTTGTCCTTGCATTAGGGTCTTGGATGTTTCCTTAGTGTGTTTCCTTAGTGTCTGCAGCGTGTTTAAAACCTGTTCTACCTTCATGCCATTCAGCACAGGGTGGTGGGAGTGCACAGGTGCTACTGGAAGCAAATCTTAATTGTAGAAAAGCATTTGAATCTGCAAGGAAAACTCATTCTTATTGGGTGCAATGAGTAAATATAATGGATGCAGAGGACAGTGAAGCAGCCTGGCAAAGAACATAGGTCCTTATAAATTGTACGTGTCTTTTCAATGAAGACTGCTGCAGTAACATTCTGCATCCAAACAAACACTATCAAATCAGTGAGATTGAAACTCCCACTAGAAAGTGAAATGCGGGCATAGCAAAGTTGAACATATCAACAGAGTGAATGTCCCACTGGACTGTGAACTGATAAAGATTCTGACAGAGAGTCAAGGGTCAAATATCCTGTTGGGTGCCAAAACACTTAGAATGGGCTGAGTATAGCTTCTTTCTGGATTAAATCTTTTTCCAGCTTTGTTGTGAATGAATGTTCAGATTGGTGAGTTCATACTGAGTCTCCAGTGTGCTTTCAAATTAAATGCCCCAAAGATTGGAAATATCACTGGTCACAGTCATGCTATCTGAAGAATGGAGGGAAAGCAGCCTGAGAGGTTAGGAGCCAAAACTCACCAGTTTTCAGAGTCATTTATGTGAATTGTTGAAACTTTCTAATGGATTTGACAAATCTGGTAAAATGACAAGAATACTTTGTGCTCTGTGTCTATAAAATAGAAATTCTACAATCTACAATTTCTTGTCAGAGATGATGCCGTATCTTCCTAGTGAGATGGCCTGATTACAGTCTGATGCTCATTCATAGATGAATTTCCATTATTAATGTTAATTGATACCTAAACAATGAATGTTACAATGGAAACTTGTAAATATGGACTGAAATGTTGGACATGGCCCACAAAAGGGACATCAAAAGTAGGTACTGTCAGTTGGCGAGGGAGTGAGGCATGAATTGTCGGAAGTGAAATTTAAACTGTAAAACAACAAGAATACACTGTGCTGTGCAAATATAAAAATGTAAGTGTGCCTAAGCAAGTCAGTTGTACAGGATCTGCAGTTTCTTATCAGTGATGAGACTGTATCTTCCCTAGAGAGATGGCCTGATTACTGTCTGGTGCTCTTTCATGGTTGAATTTCTGTTATTAATGTTGATTAATATATGAACAGGGGATTTTACAATGGAAATTTGTACCGTGGGGAGAACAGCAAATGAATTACATCTGTTTATTCTGTCCCACATATCCCTCTCCTTCAGTCCTGCTTCAGCTGTAAGAGTGTTTATCAGGACCTATAGGAAAAGTAGCTAATTGGAAACGTAGAAAATCTCTAATTTGAAGGTATCTGTAAAAATTTACTGGAAGATCTGTTAAATTTAAAACCTTTTGTTAATGGTTCTATTACCGGTATCTATAACTTGTTGATTGGTTCTAGACAAGACTTTTTAGATAAAATAAAAAAAGCTTGGAGGATGACCTAAATTGTCAGATTTCTGATGATAGATGGAATAAAATTCTTAAACGGGTTAATAAATCATCTTTCTGTGCTTATCATTCTCTTCTACAATTTAAAGTGGTTCCATTTCTAAACAGAAGCTCTCCAGTTTTTACCCGAATGTTTCTCCACTTTGTATTAAATGCAACTCTGCTGATGCCTCTTTAATTCATATGTTTTGGTTTTGCCCTACAATTGAAAAGTTTTGGTGGGAAGTATTCCATACCTTCTCTCAACTTTTTAGGGTTCAATTTGACCCAAATCCCCTTACTGCCTTGTTTGGTATTATTGCAAATGAAGATATAACTTTAAATACTCCTAACCTACAGGTTTTAGTTTTTACCTCTCTGTTAGCAAGAGGAGCAATCTTGCTTAAATGGAAGGAGTCTACCCCTCCTACACATCTTCAATGGCTACGTGATATTATGTCTTATTTAAATTTAGAAAATATCTGCTGCTCAGTCTTAAATTTGAAGCAATCTTTTTATGATATTTGGGGACCTTTCCTAAATTACTTATCCAATTTATAAAGTTTAACAGTGCACAGACTTTTATGTATATTTTTATCTTCTTAAGTGAATTTTTTTTTCTAATTATCCACTGTCATCCATCAGCTTTTTTCTTTGGTAATTGGTAGGGGGTTGACATTTTTTAATATAAAAAATTTCTTTTATGATGTATGACTTATCTTTAAATTTTTGATTACTGAGTGGTATACCTTTATGTATTATGCTATAACATTTTGATCAATTTTATTACAATATATGAATGTACACAAGTTATGTTGAGATGTATCTATGTGTTGCACTTTGTAAATCTTGTTTTTTTTTCCTCTGAATAAAAATATTGTAAAAAGAAAGCTATAAGATTGTTCATTATTACTTCTGGAGAGAAAATTGGCATAGATTACCAGTGTGAAAACAGGTACAGTATATAGTGAACTGGTGGCCGACTCTACTGTGTGGTGGGGTAGAGATAACATCTCTATCAAAGAAGGTGTAAGGCACTCCTTCCCTCTGTTGGCCTGCAGGCCACCCTTGGATAAGGTATGGCTCCTGCTTAGCCCCTTGATTAGGGTCACATGAAGTCATGGGAACAGTTGGTGGGTGGTCGTATGAGCAGCTGGGTGCATATAACAAGTCCTGGTTATGTGACCACAGACACCAAGCAGACAATCTCTGAAGAGTATTGATAATGGCTGGGGTCACCTGTCTTGTAAAGACACTGCCCAGAAGAAGACAATGACAAACCACTTCTGCAGAAATCTTTGCCAAGAACAATCATGGTCATACAGCATACACGTAATGATGATGCCACCTGTACATCCACCATGCAGCCATTTTGCATTGCTTATGGAAACTATCTCAATTTCTTCTCCACATCCTTCATACTGTGGAAGTCAGTCTATAGCTGATTTGATTTACTCTCACAGCTAAGCAGATTTTACACACCCAAGTGTACCCAACCCAATGGCCTGTAATGACAGGCTGCAGTGGTGAAATCCTGTGTTTCAGACATGAAGAAGAAGGAGAAGAATGCCCTTAACTCCTGGTGGTTGTATCAGGGTGCCATCATGACAAGCTTTTAGCACCAATTTTTTTTTGGTGATTACAGTTATGGATGAAATTTGATGGGATTGCACTTCTAGCCATCAAAGACTCAGTGGGGCGAATGGCCCAATTCTACATTGTTAGGAAATATGGCAGAGCTACCTAATGGCAATAACTCACTGATGTTCAGCTAAGTTTTGCCTTCACTGGTAGGCTTCAATGCCTTTACAGCCAAACAGGCCAAAGAGCTGAATTCCGATGGTGAACTGAGAATGATGAACATCAGAGTAGGTTTTGATGGTGTGTGGCACTAATTGTCCTCGGGAGAAACTGAAGTTAAAAGCAATCTTTCATCAGCTATGATCAAAAAACATGACTGTGACTCCTTGAGATCAAACTTCTCAGCCCTGCAACATTCCTGTAGAATTTTCACAGGTCAGCATCCTAATGCCAACTGTCTTTCTTTACTTTATCCGTGATCTTTCCTCCATCACTAAGGGTCAAGTTAGATGTGTGTTGCTGGTAAAATGCTCCATCCTTATTCTGCTGAAGGAGCAAAAATACTGCATATCACATATTCAGTAGACTGCACCGACCCCACTAGAGAGCATAAAACTCATTCAGAGCCTCATCATTATGAAGAAGGAAGGATTTTACATGACAAGTGCTTCCCAAGTTTACAATTAATTATTGAGGCTTAAAAAGAGAAGTCTGAATATTTGGCATTTGCTAGGACTATCTTTGGAAGCAAGCAGAAAACAGATTCTAATTTTAAGCGATAAGGAATAAGAATGTGACAATCTAAGTGAACTTACAATACAGAAAAAGGCCATTCTAGAGATGGCATTGCATGCCAGCTGGAGACCAGAGTGATGCAGCAGGGTAGCGCAAAACAGCCACACAGCTCCACTGACCTTGGCTCACTGCAAACTCCAATGCTGTCTCAACAGAAATTGTGCTGTAGGATTCTGATTCTTATAGAAGTTGGGAATGAGGCATAAAACTTGTTGCTTCACTATTGTTTTACTAAGAGTTGCTGGAACAGAAGAAAACTGAACACACAGTGATAGAGAAAGCTAAGATTAAAGATGGCATTGCTTTATGTTTAGCTATTTTATTCTCAGAGACAAGGAAAACTCCCATTCAAATCTATAGATAAAAATTAACCAAATAGGAAGCACTTCTTCAATACTACAGTCCCAAGTTGACCAATGAAAAACACTAATTCACTTAAAGGAGAACAAGGAAATTTCCAGAGCTTTCCAGAAATATACTTTGTATAGCCACGAGAGGCATATTAAATTGTTATGCATACAAGAACTACTTAAAATACTAGTAGATAACTAGTCACAATCAAGAGAAAATCTGCAGATGCTGGAAATCTGAGCAACACACATAAATACTGGAAACCTGGGTTTCTGCCCAAAATGTCTACTGTACTTTTTTCCATAGACGCTGCCTGGCCCACTGAGTTCCTCCGGCACTTTGTGTGTGCTGAGCAGATAACTAATTGTTAGACTGCAAAGAATATTACAATTAAATAGACTAATCATAGACATGAACAATCAGATCCAACATCACATTGCTGTAATTGCAGTTTTCAGTGACTTCATGCGCTTCCTCTGAATGCTCCAGTTTCCTCCCACATCCCAAAGATGTGCAGCTTGGCAGGTGAATTGGTCAATCTAAAGGTATGCTGATGTATAGGTGAATGGTTAAAATCTGGAAGGTGTTGTGGAGAACATAGGGAAAACAGAATGGAATTAGTGTAGGATTTCCTTAGATAGCCGTTTGATAGTCAATGTGGACTCACTGGTTTTAAGGGCTTTCCTCTGTGCTCTATGACTCTGAGAAACTATCGCACCTGCATAGCTGGAAAAGGGCTACACGGCCTAATCCCACCTTTTAATACATGGTTCAGACCCCTGCAGGTCCCAGCTCAACTACACATCAAAGTATTTTTCAAATGTGATGAGGGATTCTGTCTCTACATTGAGGCAATGAGGTTCAGATCCCTATCTCTGAATGGGTGGAAAGAACACCCCCCCCCCACCCCACTCCACAACCCTTTTAGTCCTTAGACAAATATTTTAATCTACATCCTTTATTTTTGATACATTCCGCTAAGGGAAATGGATCCTTCCTAATTAGTCTAAACAGGCCCCTCAGAATCTTATATCCTGATTGTTCTACCAATCCTGTTAAATGCAAATGTTTCGCTTCTAATACCTGTCCTTAGTGAAACCTCTAAATGTGCACTCTGACAGTAAGTCTGTCCTTGAACTGTCCTCCCTGACTGATTCTACTTTGTCCCACCTCAACGCAGAAAGACATTTGTGTCTTGTAGCTGGTTGCTGTGTTTACAATGTTATGTCTGATTCCTACAGAACAAACAGAAGTTCCATGTTCAGCCTCATTCACAATGTTTATTGTCACTTGATTCAATGGCTTGGTTCATGAAGCTTCTTTTTTTATATATGTAGATCTGGGTACTCCCCCGATGAGGAGTGCAGTGCTCATTGTCAGCTTTTCTGATCAATTACGCGTAGATAAAGAATTGATTATGTTCTCAACTGCTTCTGCTTGAACATGTTGCCACTCCTTTTGTTGTCAGGTCAGAATTATAAAATTCTTTCTTTATCTCATTCTGGGACCTCTTTCCAGAGGTGAAAGTAAGCCATTGTGGACACGTACACACAGTGGTTGACACAATCTATACAAGCGGGTTAAGTCAGCAACATTATGTCAGCACCATGCCATCATTGTCATGCCATCTTTGCGCAGCTACCATCAGGCAGGATGTACAGCAGTTTGGACTACCTGGTTCAAGAACAGCTATTTTCCTTCCTCCATGCACAACCCTAATCACCTCCTCAATATAGCAACACCAAGACCACAATGCACTACAAAGACCTTTTTTTGGACTAATGTGTTTTTTCTTGTATCAATTATATATCATCTAGTCTTAATTTATGTTTTTTTTCTTGTGAATCTTGCATATCTGATGCTACGTGTCTATGTTACTGCTACAAGTAGGATGTTCCTTGCCCAGGGTATACATTACTTGTGCAAATAGCAATAAGCTCAACGTTGACTCTGATCAATTGCCAGGTGGGTAAAAAGAAAAAGTTGTTTTCTCTCTCAGTATCTTCACAAGGAATACAGTGGTTCAAGTGAATGATAATCACCATTTTCTCAGGGACCCTAAGACTGGTTGAAAAATACCCACCTTCTCAGCCCTGGGGCAAAATTGAAAAGGAGGTTGTCGTTTCATTACATCTGGCTGTTTTACTGTTGTTAATTAGTTTATCATTCTCCCTACTGATTAACTAACAGAAATGGAATTGAGGTGACCATGACCAAACAACAGAAGTTCAAAATGGTTGTATACCTTGAACTCTTTTTAGCCCATGGCTTTTATTAGCAAATATTCTACTCTGGACAAGAAATATTCAGTTTCTCCATGTTTACTACTCTGAAAAGGAAGAAGTAAATGAAAAGTTCACTTACACTACTTTGAAATATTTACATTTTGTGTTGTTTCCTTTTGTCTTAATCACCTGTCAACAACCCATTTTATAATATTTTAATCCTTTATTGAGAACCAGCAACCAATGTAACCTCTTGTCTGTGCCTGGTAAGGATTTAACTATTTGCTAATTGTGGGCATAGTTTATTACTCAACTTATCATACATCCATCTTACAGAGCTGTCGAAGGATACATTGCTGTGTAAATGATTCTGTATCTACTATTCATGCCTATTTGAAACAAGACTTACACCAAAAACTCAGAAAGAAAATTATCTTTTCATGTAAACCTGGATTCCTCTTAACATTACTCTGAATTGTGGACTTGGGCTCCTCTTGACATTACTCTGAATTAGGAATCTGAACATCACCATATTTATTTTGAAATATTGGGCCAAAAAGGAATTTATTTTTAGAACATTATCAGTGCAGTAATTGTTAGCAATGGAAAATGCAAACTACCCACCAAGTTTAGAGTTATAATACTCCATCCAGCTGTTGTGTCTTAACTAGATGTCCTTTTGTATTTGTCAATAGGTGTATGTATATATATATCCCTTTGAATTAGTTTAATGTTTTGAAGTTGCAAAACATAACAATGGCCATTTGTGGTTTTCTGGCTATCTTATCAAGGCTGATCTTCCCTGATAACAGGAAAAGGAGATTCCCAAATATGTTTAGTTACTTTCCAAACTCCTACTGGGTTTTGATCAGATTATCTGCAAACCTGCACTGTCTACTGTCCTTGTCTGCATGCAATTGAGTTTTGGAGAGCTGTGTCTCGGTAATTGACAATCAGCATCAATGGACTTGATTGCCACTGGAGACACGAGACTGCAGATGCTGGAATGTGAAGTGACGAGCATTCTGCTGGTGAAGCTCAACAGCAGCTTCAGTGGAGGGCGGGGTGTGTGGTGGGGGGAGGAATTATTAAACAGAAGATCAAAGTCTAAGGCCCAATATTCATGAATCTGCAAGTCCTCTGGAAGCTGGAGGCTAGAGACGGCCACTTCAGGGTTTGGGGGGGGTGGGCTGTGTAATTGTGTGGGTGGGTGGGAGGGAGGGTTGGAGGCTTGCTTTGCTGTTATTGTTTTGATATGTTCTTCGTTGTTCTGCAGAGCATGGGAGGCATGCTTTATTGGCACTGGTTTCTGTGGCAACACTCGTGGGAAGCTCACAGCACATTCTTGGGTTTTGCTGGTTGTTAACACAAGCAGTGCATTGCTGTATGTTTCAATGTACAAGTGATAAATAAATAAATCTGAACCTGAACCTGTCATTAGTGCCAGGTCTCGACCTGGAACATTAACTATTCTTTACCCCTACAGATGCTGCTTGGCCCACCGACATCCTCCAGGTGTTTGCTTCTGACTTCATTGCAGCATTTCCTGCAGTTGTTAGAATTCTCAAGGACAAGGTTGGTTTTTCATCATATAAAAAATGACTGTGTTCCCAAGATGTTTTCCACATTATTTAAAATCTTTTCCAATGCTCAAGCCCCTGCTTCCAACAAAATGGAAATTCCAGTTACAAGTAGGAACTCAAGAATCCAAAGTTAAGTATCTTGTGTTTGCAATTGGAACACAAACAATTTCATGCCGAACATAACACAAAAATAGAATACAAGAACAAAAAGTAGGCAGAAGCCAGAAGGTGCCTCAAAACGATGGCACCATTCTATGTGATCATGGCAGACTTCATTCTTCGAGAAAACTTTCCTGCGCAATTCTCTTATTCCTTAAGTGTCCACAAATGTATCAATGTCAACTTGGGACAAACTCATTGACTGAAGATTTAAAACACTTTGTATTAAGAAATGTCTCCTTATTTTTGTCTCAATTGGCTAGCCTCTTGCCTTGAGATAAAGTCTTCCAGCCAGAAGAGCAACCTTCCAGTATCCTTCCTGGCAATCCCTCCCAGCATTTAGGACACAGAACAGCACTGCACGGTACAGACCTTTTAGCCCACAATGTTGTGCCTACCTTTTAACCTACTCCAAGATCAATCTAACAATTAATCTTTACAACACCTCATTGTGCTGAACTGTGGTCACCTACAGCCCTGGACATCCTGATTTCCATGCATGCTTGTTAAGATACAAAAGTTCTAAACCCCCTGAAAGTCCATACATCACCTTGGACCTTCTTCCACTCTAACACTTTACCCATCAGTGACTTTATGTAAAAACATGAGAAAAGTGAAATAATTTATTATTTTGTGGTTTTAATGAAATGCTTTTAATAAAGTAACTATTTACATATATTTGAATAATTTTAAATCAGAGACACTTAGAGATTCGAAATCCTTTGATGACAGAGAAATGTCAAAGATCACATGGGAGACACGAGACTATGTGTGCTGGGATCTTGTCAGCAGGATGAACAACATTTGAAGGAAGAAAGGAATTGTTCATGTTTTGGGTCAAAGCTCCGCAACAAGACAGAGTGGAGAGGTGAACTGGGCAGTATAAAGAGGGTATAGGGATAGTGAGAGAGGAGCATGAGGTGATTTATAGACTAATGAGGGACATAAATTATGGATAGTTAGTGCCAAGAAGGGGGCAGGACAGGAGAAGGAGTTAAGAGACAGTGATAAGAGATTGATAGAGGCAAAGGGGGGAGGGGAATTTTGGAGAGGCAGATGGAGAAAAGTAGGATAAAGGAGAATGTGGAGTGAAAGATCATCAGAATATTCCAAAGCTTTGGCTGTATATTACCCATCTCTCAGACCCTACCCCCATCACAGGACACCTTTTGAGGTGGAAAGACAATTTATCACTCCCTCAGAATCTGGAGGAGTCTGCGGAGACTGTGTACAGAGTCCAGGATCATCTGGGCCAATGGGTTGAACAATTATTGTTTTAAGCACCAAAGTTCCATTGGTCTACCATGATCCCTTAACTATGGAATATCTTTTGGGAGCCTGATTTGTCTTTGGGAAGTTGCTGTAAAATGTTGGTAAATTGAAAAGGTGCAAAAAGGGAAGAAAATTCAAACCCTTGCCTATTACTGATTTATTTTACAAATATATAAAATATAAGAGGGATCTGGGTTAACCACAGGGAAATGGGACTAACTCTTGGGCATCTTGGTCAGCATGGTTGAGTAGGTCTGAAGTGTCCGTTTCCAGGCTGTATGTCTCGGAGTTCCATTCTGTTGCTTCTAGGGCTTTGAGTTGTACCAACTGTTCCCTGCCAGTCTTTCACCCATTACAGAATGTTACAGGTTATCTTATAAAGCTAGGAGGCACAGTCAAAAGAATCTTTTAATTTTATAGCACCAATCACAGACCCAGAAAGCCATAAACATTTTGCATTTTAGAGGTACGTCATTGGTAGAATTTACTACTGCTTTATAGGAAAAGGCAGAAAAAATGGATGAAGACATCATTCTATGTTATTTTGGCAGCCAACCAGTCTGTTCTGTGTGCTTCTACCTGGAATAGAGTGAAGGTTAATCTTAGCCATCATTTTATTTAGCATCATGTGCTTCCTGTCTCTGGGTGGTTTAGCAGGTATAAAGTTGAAGTTTGGCGGAATCTCCATGTCCCTTGGTGTTTTTCATGCCCAAACCTGAAGCGTAGTTTTAAAGAAACACACTATTCTCTTTTCAATGGAATTTAATCTTGGTGAGAAAGAAATTTAACAAAATGTATCTAATGGCAACATAGTAGTGAACACATCACTTTGCAACTCCAGCGACCCGGGTTCAGTTCTCACCACTTACCTCCCATATTCCAAAGATATACAGATTAGCAGGTTAATTGGTCACAAGGGTGTAATAGGTGGTGCAGGCTTGTTGGACTGGATGGGTCTGTTATCCTGCTGTATCTCTAAAGAAAGTTTAAAAAAAACATGGGTTTATGAATGGTTATAAAAATCTTAGTAGCAACCCAAGATTAGGCTGTGTAAACCAAAGTACTTTCTTGGCAACACCACTCTACTAATACTCTACTAATTAGAAAAATGACATATGTGCAAAAATATTAATAATGCAAATCAAAGTGTCTCTATATAAATCATCTTCCTTTATTAATTACAATTGTAATAAACTGCAGCACTACGCTTATCTATATCCTTTAATGTCATAGTCAACTTGATGTTAATTAGTACATAGATCAGATAAGATACATTTTTCTCTGCTCAGATTACTACGGGCCTCTTTACAGTCCTTCTGGACAAAAGCTACAGACACGTCTCTGCATACCAGTGAAGCAACTTTTTTATTCAGCAAAGCTGAAAAGAGTCTCTGTTCAGAAAGAAGTGCTCACTCCTTGTTCAGCTTAGGTGGTCAGGTAGTTAAGGGCAGCATACTAAAGCCACGCTCTTTAACTAATGACTTGCCTTTCATGTTCAACACTCCACACTCCACACTCACAAAGACCAAAGACCAAACACACTCCCATCATTCCACTCCCCTCCCCAACCCCCAGAATAGCTCTTCTTTCCCCGAACCTGGCCATTTGTAAATGGCTGCAAGAGCATTTCTCCCCCCTCCCAAAAGCAAATTGATAAACACCACCTGAATACAATTATCACTAATTGATATAAATCACATGGATACAATTAACATTCCTCCCATGGTCAAAGGATTGAAAACCAACCCTGACTGAGAGATTTTTGAACAACTCAGCACATTGCATTCAATAAGACTTGCATATGATGAGGTTTAGAAGGAAAGAGAGCATAATCTGGATAGATTTTTGTTTCTGGTTTCAGCTGATCAGAATCCAGATCAAAAAACCTGGGTGAGATGTCACAGTTTCTCTACCCTATTCCTAAAAAATCACCTAAATTTATCTCTTCCACTGAATTAAACTTCCAGTGGATGAGGCTCCTGACTGAGAACACAGCGTTGTAATATTACATTGATTCACTGTTATCTTTGCTTGGATGCACTGTGAAGTAATTCAGAGCTCCAGAACAATGGGTGAAAAAAAAGCCATTTCCTCTTTGGTATTTATCCAAGGGTGAAGTGAATGGGAGTGCCTGAAAAAATGAATATGATAAAAAAAAAGGTCCAACTTTTTAAAATATAATCCAATATTATTTTTCCGTTGCTGGATCACGTGATTATATATCTTGAGCAATGCCTTGGGAGGGCAAAGACAAGCAACAAAAATCAGAAATTTCAACTTGTAAGGAAAAGTTAAGGAAGTCAGGTTTGTTTGCTTTGGAAAAGGTTCTCTGTGTAGTGACCTAATTGAAGCTTTCAGCGTTAGGAAGAAAACTGGCAAATGGTCCAGACAAATAGTTCATTATGGTGAATAGTAATGCCAAGGTACACAAGCTATAAATTAGCAAGCTTGTATTAGGAGGGAAAATAGGGAGGAATATTTACATCACACATATAATTGAATTGTTGACTAAGCAGAAAAAGTAATCAAAAACAATGTTAGTATTTAAGGAACTATAGAATAGATTTCTAAAGAAAATTATATTATTTTTTATAAAGTGATTTGGTTCTTTGAAATAAATAATGGACATAATGGGTCTAATTGACCTGCCATGGCTATGCATTGAAAATTGTTATTGTGAAGTAAATGCCAAGTTGATGAGTGTGGTGGTGTTGGAATTTGCTTGACTGTTATGAAAATATTGAGAAGAATCTCACTGATAAAACATAGCGCACATCTACCCAGCATACTATCCTTCTCATGTTTGATAAAGTTATCCAAGACAATATAACATTTCTGTTTAGCTCAGCAGCTGCCACTAAATTCTGGATGGCTTGTGGTAGTGATTTTGTGACACTTTTTATAAATAGAAGTCTTACGAAAGCAGATTTTTATTTTAAATGGTCACTGAGTTCTTTCCTGATCAAGGTGATGGATGCAGGTTAACGTGGGAGAACATCCAAAGCTGAATAAGTGACTGAATAAGTGAGCAGTTTAATCAAAAGTTGGATTGACTGGGGGAATGTGGGTTACAGAAATTAAACCACATGCAAAAGGTTCTATGAAATTCTATATGTTTTATAAGAAATATTTACCACAACTAATAAATAGATCTAACCTTGTCCTTCCATATCCCTCAACAATCTGCTTAACAGAAAAATGGAAAAATTTAAACATCAATAATTGAATATTGTAAAGTATAATTATGGAAATAGCATTCCAGCAGAATCAGCCATTTTTGATGTGCAATTTCAGAAAAAAAACATGTTACTTTGTTTGATTTTTGAGAGACAAGGACAGCGCAGAGAATTCAGGAAGTAAACCATTGACATAGTATAGATGAGGATGATTTTCAATTGTTGATCTGCTGTTTCCATCCTGTAAAGTAAGTGATGAGTAATTGAAATGGGTCTCCATCAACTCCAAGGTGTTTCCTGACATACTTGTCTGGTGGACTCTAAATGAACAACCAGCCCCATTATTTTGAATATGCTTGAAATTGTGTACCAGACTAGCTAGATATTTTTTTACTGCAATCACACAACTCATCCTTTTTCCTCCTGGCCCAAGGATCATAACAAGGATCAGTGCCAGTCACAATTTATAGGATACTTAAAAACATAGGAACATAGAAAACCTACAGCACAATACAAATTAACTTGTTGGTTAATTTCTATTTCCATGCTATCATTCTACAAGTGTCTAATGATTTCTATAGTTGTTTCAAGTGACAACTGTAGGAGGTGGTAAGGATATTTTGCAGAAACCGACTTCCCCTAGATATGGATGTCTTAGTGAGAATTGGTTTTGGAGAACTGCTTGGCAGAGAATGAACATATGCCACACAAACCTTGGGAAAACAATAGAAGGCCTCCTAAGCAGGTAGCAATATCAACCCAGAGTACAGAATAGGCAGCACAGTAGGACAAGAATTTTTCACTGAAATTTATAATTTTGTGTGATTCAGAGCTTGAGAAGGATCTCACTGAAATGCTAAGGTGATGGCATTGATTATTTCTTACTTAGCTTCTAGGTTGGACCTAAAAAGTACTTGCAATATCAAGCAGTTTGTTGGCCACCATCTTCAGTAAGGGACTACATAATGTTAACCTATCAAACTCAAATTCAGAGGGCTTGAAGACAAGATTGTGTATGAGCTGAGAGTTTTAAACATAAATCCAGTTCATGGGGAGTTTTCAGTAAAAGAAATTTATTGCTTTTTATCCACTCTGGCTAAATGTAAAAACAGACTCACAGTAATGTTGAATTGCATACTTGATGGACAGCATGAACACAGGTGGGCCAAAGGGCCTGTTCTAGGGCTGTATCAGTCCATATCTCCAAGTTTATGTTCCATGCAAAGTACAGCAGTGAAGCCCAGCCAAGTTACCAGTGACAGAGCTTTGACAGCATTTATAGGACTTCCTGGTTCCTTGAGGTTGTCATACCTGGGAGTGGTAATGGGGACAAGTTCCCACCACCTATTAAATGCTCCCAAAGGCATGCACATCAAATAACCTCTGACAACAAAGTCCAGCTCCTGGCCTTCACAAATGTATAGAAAATAAGCCCAGCAGAACTGTTTCTACTGACAGGAGAAGGGCAAAGGGGGGTTACTGGTCCCTTAAAACCAGTCCCTTCAGGGAGATGGAGCTTATCAGCCATGGTTGGCAGCTTATCTAGAAGGAAAACTTGGATTTCAAACCTCCACTGGCCTGCAGCTATACCCATTCATGGGCAGGGGTTCGGGAGTAAACCCCGAGGGAAAAATCCAGAGCTGGCGTCCCTAAGGCAGTCCTACGTCGAGTTCAATGCTGACTGGCAACTCCTGCAACACTGCCATTCCTTTGGGTTCATTAGATACATGGAGAGGAGGAGTTTTGCTATGTGGGAAACAGCTTGCTCTCCATATTGTACTGCTTATACTTTCATATCTAGACAGCTAGGATGCGCAATTCATGGTCAACTGTGACCAACGGAGGCTCAACTCAAATAGGACCTCCACATTCATGTAGGTGATCTCAGCTTGCTGTTAGCTTTGCTGAGAAATGCCAGCAATTTCACAACGAATATCTGATTTTCACAGCATGTTTGGGGTATTATAGATTATCAGTGGTACAAAGCTAGTTTGTTTCCCATATTCATTTCATTGGCAAAGGCCATTTGTAGATCAATGAAACTTGTGACCCCTTTTATGTGGCTGCCAAGTCCAGGCTCTCCATGACGTAAAGATAGTTTCAACTCTGCTAGTAGACTTCATGACTGTTCAAGGTAAAAACACAAAACCACTCTTCGGCTTGACAGACAATTCTAACAACTTCAAAGTTCAAAGTAAGTTTATTATCCAAGTACATACTGTAAATGTCACCATATAAATCCTGAGATTCCTTTTCTTGCAGGCATACTCATAGAAGCATAGAAACATGGAAAACCTACAGCACAATACAGGCCCTTCAGCCCACAATGCTGTGCCGAACATGTACTTACTTTAGAAATTACCTCTAGTTACCCATAGCCCTCTGTTTTTCTAAACTCCATGTACCTATTCAGGAATCACTTAAAAGACCCTGTTGTATCCACCTCCACCGCCATCGCCAGCCGCCCATTCCACGCACTCACCACTCTCTGTGTAAAAAAACTTACCCCTGATATCTCCTCTGCACCTACTTCCAAGCACCTTAAAACTATGTCCTCTCGTGTTAGCCATTTCAGTCCTGGGGAAAAAGCCTCTGATTATCCATACAATCAGTGCCTCTCATCATCTTGTACACCTCTGTCAGGTCACCTCTCATTCTCCATCACTCCAAGGAGAAAAGGCCGAGTTCACTCAACCTATTCTCATAAGGCATGCTCCAATCCAGGCAACATCCTTGTAAATCTCCTCTGCACCCTTTCTGTAGTTTCCACATCATTCCTGTAGTGAGGTGACCAGAACCGAGCACAGTACTCCAAGTGGGATCTGACCAGGGTCCTATATAGCTACAACACTACCTCTTGGCTCTTGAACTCAATCCCACGGATGATGAAGGCCAATGCACCATATGCCTTCTTAATCATAGAGTCAACCTGCGCAGCAGCTTTGAGTGTCCTATGGACTTGGACCTAAGATTCCTCTGATCCTCCACACTGCCAGTTTCTTACCATTAATACTATATTCTGCCATCATATTTGACCTACCAAAATGAACCACTTCACACTTATCTGGGTTTTTATAGTATGGGTGTCCCAGTCAATAATGTGGAAAGTTGCAATCACCTCTATCACAACCTTATGTTTCTTGCAATGGTCTGGGACCTCTGTACAGATTTCTTCCTCTAAATCTCTCAGTCTATTGGATGGTCTATAATAATTCTCCGTTGACACTGACATATCTTTCTTATGTATCAGTTTCTCTCATAGTACCTCACTAGATGAGTTCTCCAGTCTGTTTTGACTGAGCACTGCCACGACATTTTTCCTGATTAGTAATGCCACCCCTCCCCCTTTAATCCCTCCCGCTCTATCACGTCTAAAACAATGGAACTCCAGAATATTGAGCTTGTAGTTCTGCCCCTCCTGCAACCAAGCCTCAATGTCATAATCCCAGGTGTTGATCCATGTCCTGAGCTCATCTGCCCTTCTTACAATATTTCTTGCATTGAAATATACGCAGCTCAGAACACCACGCTCAATTCATGATTTTGTCTGAGTTCTTTTCAACATTTAACCCCACAACCAATCCACTATCTGTTCTGACACTCTGGTTCTCCACCCCCCACCCCCACAGCTCTAGCTTTAATCCTCCATTCAGTACTACCAAACCTACCCACTAGGATATTAGTCCTTCTCCAGTTTAGGTGCAAACTGTCTCTTCTGTACAGGTCCCACCTCCCCTGGAAGAGAGCCCATTGATCCAAAAATCTTATCCCGTCTGTCCTACACCAGCTCCTTAGTGATGTATTAAGTTGTATGATCTTCCTATTTCTAGCCTCACTAGCATGTTGCATGGGTAGCAATCCTGGAATCATGACCCTTGAGGTCCAGCCCTTTAACTCAGCATCTAACTCATTGAACTCACTTTGCAGGAGCTCATCCCTCTTCCTACCTATGTCATTGGTACCTGCATGGACCATGACCTCTAGCTTCTCACAGACTGCTGTGACTTTCCTCTGCTAGGTCACTCCCCCAACAGTATCCAAAATGGTATACCTGTTGTTGAGGGGGATGGCCCCAGGGGTACTCTGCACTGGTTCTTTAACCCTTTGCACCATTCTGACTGTCACCCATTTTTCTGTGTTCTGCACCTTTGTTGTAACTATTTCTCTATACATCCTATCTATCACCCCTCAGCTTCCTGAATGATTCGGAGTTCTTCCAACTCCTAAATGTGGAATGTTAGAAACTGCAGCAGGATGCACTTTTTGCAGGTGAAGTAGTCAGGGACACTGGAGGGCTCCCTGCCTTCCCACATCCTGCAAGAGGAGCATTCAACTATCCTGCCTGGCATCTCTACTGCTCTAACTGTGCAATTAGAAAGAAGGAAACAATCAATAAACTGAAAAACAATCTACCTACAGCTCTTTGCCTTCTCTCACTCAATCCTCTCCTCACAGAAGCCTTGAAGAGCTAAAGCCTCAAATCCTCACTCTAACACTGTCCTCTTCAACAAAGGCTGCTCTGCTTGACCCTGCCTTATTTTTATTTGTCCTTGCTAATGGACCCCACACTCCGATTGGCCGCAGTGCATATGCCGAACTCCTTACGGAGCTCTGCTTTCTATTGCACACTCTCCAACCTGTGAGTCACCTCTTCTCTTGCTCCTGATATCTGATCGGCTGCTGTTCAAGTACTTAAATATTTCCATCTGACACATAAATTGGCGTAGTTTGGGCTAACATGAAAACATTTCAGTCATTTATGTCATGTCTTTTGGAATACGTAACTAATAAATATCTCCTCATAAAGAATGAATGACTCCTGAAGGTTTCTTTGGCAGATGGGGAAGTAGACATCTGTGTGCAGTGTACAGACTGTGTGCAGTGTTCCATCAATTTACTTCTCATAAGTAGAATTGGTACCAATCTCTGAGTCCAAAACTGAGCTCATTATAGGAAATTTATGGCAGCTATTAACTTACTTTTATTAACAGTGTGTAAGATGAAAGCACAATCTGCTTTATCCATATCGTTAGTGCTCTTACAATAGGTTTGTATGATGGCTGTACTAATAGTCTTGCTAGCCACCATAAGGTCAAATGCTGCTGCTGCAGATGACACACTAGACTAATGTCAAATGCAGGTGCAGTGATGTATTATCTCAATTAAAGGCAAATCCAGCTATAATGTTTTAGATGTAGAATTACAGCCCCTTTTCTCATTTCCAAGTTTAGTGTTCCTTCAAATGGCACAGTTGGGATCATGCCAATGAACTTTAATGAAGTCTATATTGATGAAGTAGCATCCACTTCTATTTGAAATGCTGCTTTGGGAGCCAGGAGCCAGTAACATCAACATTTAAATCTCCTGCAAACCATGAGCCACCTTAGTTTTCAATGGACACAAACACGCCTCAGGGTGTTTCCTGATCACCCTGCACTTGGCACGCATAGAAAGGGCCAGAAGAACACAGGAATGGGAATGATATTGGTTTAAAATTGCAGGCAGTCTGACCAACTATTCATCATGCATTGAAATAATGACTGGGAGGCCCTACTGGGATTTCCAGTTTCTTGTTGGAACTTATAGTCTGCCTGACTGTATCCTGTGAATCACATGAAACTATGAAAGTATGTGCAATGACTGTGTTATGTAACCATGGACTATGAAAGCTGAGGAACAGAACCCTTGTAAACAGCTCAGCTTAGCCCTCTTACTCAAAACTTGACTTGGAAAATGATCAGCTCTGAGACTATAACATCGGGCTGTGCCAGATGACCTTGTCGTATAGCTTACAGCTGGGTGGCTTGATCAGTCAAGCCAATAAAGTGTGGGACTAAGGTGTCACACTGGTGAAGCAATTGGAGCGGCTGCCACACAGTTCTGGGAACCTGGATTTGATCCTGGCCTCAACTGCTATTTTGCAGATTATGCACTGTACATTCTCTCCTTGGCTTGTGGAGTGATCTGCATCAGCTGGAAAAATGGGCTGAAGAATGGCAGATGGAATTTAATGCAGACAAGTGTGAGGTTTTGTACTTTGGTAGGAGCAGCCAACGATTAAAACACAAGAACCAACAACTACCTCAGCACGTATGAACTGAACTGAACTTTATATTCACATATGACAATTCATTATCCCCTAGACATCGATAGAGCTTCTTTATTATTGATTATTATTATACCCACACTTTTAAGTTTAGTATTGCTAACATGTATTATCTATATATTTGCAGACATTGATATTGATTTGTATATTTTACTAATAAACACTGTTTGAAAATAGTACCACCAGACTCCAACGGATTCTTCAATCTTTGCTGGTCAGACACCCAGTTACGGGGTACGTAACAAATTGGGGCCTCATCTCGAAATTTGATACCAAATTGGGGGGCCAGTGAATCGGGCTATAAGTCCATTATTTGATCTGGTTGCATGGGTAACCAGACGGGAAACTAGCAAAGATGGATATAGACAAATTTTTAGGAAAGCTGACTTTGAAGGCGCTAGGGAGTGCCACAAAGACGGACTGGGTGGAAGTTGCGAAATGATTAGATATCTCAGAGGTAAAGTCGTCAATGAAAAAGTGGGAGATACAGAGGGCCATAGCCCAGCATTATATAAACAAGGATGTGTTCACGTCTGAGGTATTGGATCTGTTCCCTGAAAAGAAACCAGTTGTTGGGGTGATTCAGTTAGAGATGGAAAAATTAAGGTTGGATGCGGAACAGAAGAAAAGGGAGTATGAGCTCCAGCTAAAGGAGTTGGAGGTGAAAAGGGGGTGGGAAAAAGCTGAGTTAGAGGCACAAAGGGAGAAGGAAAAGGCTGAGTAAGAGGCACAAAGGGAGAAGCAGAAAGCCGAAAGGGAGTTGGAGGAAAGGGAAAGGGAGAGAGATAGGTAGCATGCGCTGGACATGGAGAGGTTAAAGCAACAGGGAGAAGACCGATGGGAAGGCTCAGTTGAGAAGTTTAATGTTAGTAGAGAGTTTAGGTTAGTACCTCCGTTCGAGGAGACAGATGTTGATAATTACTTGCATTTTGAAAAGGTGGCAGTGAATCAGCAGTGGCCCAGAGATCAGTGGGTGGCGTTGTTACAAAGTGTATTAAAAAGGAAGGCTCAACGGGCATATGCGACGTTGTCTGAGGGGGAGTCTGAGGATTATGAGGAAGTAAAGCAGGCTATCCTTTGGGCCTACAAGATAGTACCTGAAGTGTATAGACAAAAGTTCAGAGATTTAAAGAAACTGTGGAATCAGACGTATGCAGAATTTGCCTATGAGAAGGGTGTGCTCTTGGATTGTTGGTGTGCTGCAGAAAGGGTGGAGGAGGATTTCCATCGTTTCAAAAAATTAATTCTGATTGAGGAATTTAAAGGTTGTGTTTCGGATAATATCCGGATGTATCTGAATGAGAAGACGAATAAGCCTATATCAGAATTTGCCAGGTTCGCAGATGAATATGCCCTAACCCACAAGACAAAGTTTTCCTCAAATAAGTTACCAGAAAGGCAGTAGGGACGGTAAAGAAAGTCCACCGGCTAAGGTAGAGAATAAGCCGGGAGCTAGTGGTAAAGGTAAGGAGGAGGACAAGCAGGCTGGCAGGAAGGTTCCTGGCTTGACCTTTTATAATTGTGGAAAGGTTGGTCATATTGCACCTAAGTGCTTTGCTCCGAAGAAGGAGGCAGGAAAACGGAAAACAGCAATCCCTACAGGTAGCATTAGCAGATCGATGAGGGAGGCAAAGGAAGATAGAGTACAAGAGGGCCGTGAGAAATTTATTTCGGAGGGGACAGTGTCTGTGAAAGAAGGAGAAACCCCAGTTCCAGTGAGAATCTGGAGGGATACTGGGGCTGATCAGTCATTGATCCTAAGTAAGGTGCTAGATTTCGGTCCTGAAACTGGAGAGGTGGTATTAAGAGGCATAGGAAAAGGGACAGAAGCTGTGCCTTTGCATGGGATCATTTTAAAATGTGACCTGGTAGCTGGACCAGTTGAAGTAGGGGTGTGGTCAGAATTACCGAGAGATGGTGTGGACGTCCTTCTTGGTAATGATTTAGCAGGTGTTGACGTGTGTTCAGCAGTGAAGCTGACAAGCCAGCCTGTGAGTGCTGAGGACCCGCCCCTAGATTCTAAGATCTATCCCGCATGCACAATCACTCGCAGCATGTCGAGAAAGACGGCTGAGAAAGAGGACAGTTTAAATGAGTCCAGTGTTTATTTGGCTGAGACGTTTTTACCAACCCTGTACCAAGAGGGGTTAGGGGATGGTAAAGCAGAGAATAGGAAGGTGAAAGAGAGTAAAGGAGAGGAGGTAGACCTGCCCTTAGCCAGGAGGGAATTTATAGAGGCAGGGAGTAAAATTGAGTAACAGATATGGCAGTTAGAAGGTCCAGGGTTGGACACAGATGATCTGTCTGACTTGACAGAACTGTTTGAAGAAGTTGAAAAATTTAAATGTGTTCCTGATAATGATATAAGGGCAGTCCAAGATGAAAAAGATGCCATTACCTTGAAGGAGTCTGCTGGGTTAGCAGATAAAGTTGTTTTAACCCGCTGGGTTGAGTTTACTCCGGATGGGAGTTGCCCAGAGAGTAACTGGGAGGATCAGGGGAACTTAGACATTGAAAAAGGGACTGGTATGGAAAGCCTGGAAAAGGCAGATGTCCCGTTTGAGTGTGTTCAGGATGTGAAGGATGTGGATGCACAGGATACTGAACCTAGTATTGAAACTCAGGAAAGGTCTAAGGTATCTGATTTAGTTGAAAAGGAATGCAGTTCTTTTAGGTCAGATGGATTTGGTTCGGTGAAGAAAGGGTTAATCTTGGTACCAGTGGAAAGTGAGAATTCTCAGTTGTTTATGTTAGAAGGTGTGTTAAAAGTTAGTAAGGAGATGAAAGCTGGTGATGTGAATATTATTGAAGGAGAAGGGAAAAGTATTGTTCCTAGACTATTAAAAAAAGAAAATTTAAAGTCTGGATTGGTTTTAGAAGCAGTAACCAGGCTGAAGAAACAAAGGCTTGTTAACAAGGTGCCTGTGAATCAATTACAGTTTGTTTTGGAATTTAAAGGTAAACAACTCGCTGATGTTATTCAAGGAGGTGATTTGGAGAGACAGAACCAAAAGTGTTGTTTTGACAAAGAGGGATCACTTGCAGATGTTGAACTGAAAACTAATAGAATGAAGGGTCCTGAAGATAAAATTAATGACTTGCTCAAAAATAAAGAATTGTGTGGAAGTTCAGAAAATGGGCTAAGTTTGGGAAACATTGGTGATAAGATAACTCCTATGAAAGGAGTATGTGAAGGCCTATTCCACACTGGTGAGCAAGCTAACCATGAGAGAGTTAAGTGGAAAAGGGGCAAAGGTTGACAAATTTGCCACTTTGAATAACAGGATCTGGTTTTGAGGGAACTCGGCAAAGCATGTGGAAGATAAAGACAACACCATGGAAAGATTGACTGTTAAGTTTAAAAGTAAAATAGAGATTAGTATTTGCACAAACTTTTGTAATGTACTATAGTATAATTACACATGTATTGGTTCACATTTTGTAATTATACACTTAAGCTAAGATCACAACCCGTTAGTTTTTTTTTGCTGATGAAAAGAAAAAAATAGGAGGTTATTACTGATTTGGAGTCTGATGCTACAGGAATTTATTAAGATATTAAGATACAACATATTAAAGGAAGTGACAATGTAATTGCTGACTGTTTATCAAAATGCTATGTTGAATATATCTGTACTACTTTGTAGTTAAAAACCACTTCTGTATTTTGTTAGATTCTGTAATTCTGTAAGATGCTGTATTAGTTAATTTTCCCCTTTGGTGAAAATTCCTAGAAAGATGGGGGTGTTACAAAGGATGAACAGCTCTGATGGGCAGAAGGGTACAGAGTTGCCCATGTTCCCAACCCCCCCCCCCCCCCCCGGGAGAATCACAAACTGCTACTGTTACCACGCTGCTAATGAGAGAGAAAGAGAGACAAAGGGAAAACATACTGGGATTGGAACATCTGCTTCAGACAAGGGAGAGACACACCAGGAGACACACTAATGAGGAATGCTTGAGTGTTGGAACCCACAAGAAGGTGTGGGGCATCGGGGACCAAACAAAGGATCGGTCAGTTTAACTCAGTGTTTATAGCAGGGCCGGTGGGGGCTTGTGTGTGTGTCCACCCTTGCCTGGGTGACGAGTCCACCACGGAAGAACGGTCTAGCTGAAGGACAGAGGGGTCATACCTGAATGGCCACAACACATCGACGGATCAAGAACGTGTAAAGGAAGGTTTGATTGACTGTAGCTGTCTCTGTTTGCTCGCTCTCTCTCCAATGATTAAAACACAGCGACCAACAACTACCTCAGCACGTATGAACTGAACTGAACTTTATATTCACATATGACAATTCATTATCCCCTAGACATCAATAGAGCTTGTTTATTATTGATTATTATTATACCCGCACTTTTAGGTTTAGTATTGCTAATGTGTATTATCTATATATTTGCATTGTTGATATTGATTTGTATATTTTACTAATAAACACTGTTTGAAAATAGTACCACCAGACTCCAATGGATTCTTCTATCTTTGCTGGTCAGACACCCAGTTACGGGGTACGTAACACCACATTACTGGGAGCAAGGAGATTCATACTGGGACTAATGTGAATGCCTGTGCATGACTTTATTTAATATGGGGAAGCTGATGCCAGATCAGGGCCAGGGTCCAGTAGCACGGGATGCAAGATGACTGGGGACCCTACTCTGCTGCCGCCTTCCTCCACTTTCACTGCTGTTGTGATGTGTCACCATCTCACGCTAGCTTCACTCTTTGTCTGGAAACTCCTACCTGATCTTACAGCCATGAGTGACTCTGCCAGGAGCTATGCTCCCGATGGGATTGCTCTTGGGATCACAAGCCTCCCGGTCACAACACAGTGACAATCCTCAGAGAAGTAATCCAATCTGTGTTTCATACGGATAACATCACTGTATTAATTGTAGAATTGATCATTGCCACCTATACTGTTCAATCTGTGAGTTTCCTGTAAAGAGGCATTTCATTGCACTATGGTATATCTGATAATAAACTAGTCCTAATATGAATAAGATTTAATCCTTCTTTGTAACTACATGTAGGGTGAATTGTAAACTAAAAAAACATGAAAATGTTTTCAGGCTCATGCATTTTTCTGTTGGATTTATCCATTCCACCCACAGAGAAATTCCAGAGAAAAAAACTCTAAATCTGAACCTGTTAGACCCCTTGGGACTGTCTTCCTATTCAACTTCTGGAAATACCTTCGTTCCATTTGCCTTGGATCCATAGCTCTTAACACTTTTATCTAACATGAAAAAAAAATTAGAGGCAAAAACATGTAGATGCTGGAGTTGGGAACTAAGAACAACAGCAAGTGAGGCAAGGTCTTTCAGAGAAGAAAAGGTTTAATGTCTTAGGTTGCTGATCTTCTGTCAGTATTTGTCCCAGTTTCAAAAATGTAAGCTAACCTCAACCTTAGAAGCATCATGATGTGGATATTCAACGGGTAGTCAGGAACCATAGTCAGCTATGTCAATCCTGATACTTTCTGAACTGTAGGTTTTGAAGAATGGTCTTTGATCTGAAATGTTGACTGTTTCTTTTTTCCCCACAGGTACAGCAAGACCCTCTGAGCTTTTCTGCTTTTAGTTTGGATTTCAAGCACCTGCAGTTTAATTTTATTTTTCTGACATACTATTATGCTGATAGTGAGTATGCATGTTTTGGGGCTTCTTCTAGATGAAATGTTAAGTAAGAGCTCATAAAACGCACTGCCCTCCATGCCACTGCATGAATGGATTACTAGCATATAATGGGGTGAAATTTGAAAAACTGTGTGTCATACTTCATTGTGCTTTTAGTTTAGTGCCCCTTGCAGATGGCAAGCTCCCCCAATCAACCACATGACTGCTGACATGTCAACAGCAGCATGATTTTAAATGCAGCGGGAAAAGAGCTCAACAAATGCAAGAGTGTTTGAGAAATCTGAGAGCATTTATAATAATTCAATGGAATCTGACAATGGCAGTGTTTTAACTGTGTGTGTCACTGATTTAAATCTATATTTCTCTGTATTGTATGCCAACTAACCCTTCTGAATCATTAGAAAGCTCACTAAGGAAATCACTCATTTTAGTATCATTAGTTTTCATGGATTCTTGGTTCACTGTAAAGTGTAACTAGCACTGAAACACATACTTTTTGTGTTCTAAATATAAGGAAGTAATTTATTCCTTGCAGAAGCTTATAGAGATTTCTGAAAACAACATGCATCAAATAGTCAGTTTTTTATTGATTATAAATTAATATTTAGAATTAATAGTGCTAAAGGACATCACAGGTTTACAAATGGGAACCAGGATATCTGGCTCTTCAAGTGTTTTTCAGGGTTAAAATCCATCTACTCAACCATAGATTATTGCTCCATAAATAATTATTTTAACATATTTTACTGAAAGTTTGCACCATTTCCCATGATGGGTTTTATAGCATTTGAGGATTTTTTTTCTGGTTTACTTGTATTTTTAATTCATAACTTTTGACATCATGTACATGTGCAGAATTAAGTAAGAGAATATTACCTTGTAATTTAATACACAGAGAGATTGGTCAGTAATTTATCCAAATAAACTTACATTGATAACTTAGCAAGAGCACTGTAAATATTAAACAAGGTTAATTTCAGTTTTGTGGTTTCATTGCATTATTTTATAGCTACATGGAGACTCGAAGAAACCTTGTCAGGGGATAATCTCATTTGTTACCATCAACCATAGTAGGCTTTTAAAGACACAACTAACAATAGCTTTTTAAACTCCCTCTTTGTACAGAACTAGGTGTTATTGACCACCTCTATGTTGTCTCCCCTATACCCATTAAACCTCCAACTGGGATCATCTGACCCACCTACCCTGGACTCTTCCCCTCATCCACTGGGCTGAAGATACAATACCCTGAAAGCATTCCCTCCAGGATCAAGAACTGTTGTAAGATTATTAAGGAGTTCCCTAGTACAATAAAATGGACTTGTTCATGAACTACCTTGTTATGATCTTTACCTGTACTGCATTTCCTCTGTGGCTGTTACATTTTATTCTACATTTTTTTTTACCTTGTTTTACCTCAACCCACTGTGTAATGTTTTGATTTGTATGAATATGCCAACACTGCATCTTGGTGCATGTAGGAAAATAAACCAAATCCACTTCCAATATCTGCCAATTGCAGCGGTATCAAGCACGTGGCCAATGGCTGTCCGATGAAATATCTTTCTATATGAAGAAGTTGAAAGCAAGGCCAATTAGTGACCCTATGCATTATGGTAAATTATTTCACATTGCTCTTATGTGTGTACAACATGAAGCTGCAGGTCTTCTTGGGATATCAGTTCAAGTTTGGTTTAATGTGTGCATAGGATGCAGACATTACTGGCATGGACATTATTTGTTGTCCATCTATGAAAGCCGACAGTAGATATCTATATGAGAAGAATGAGAAAGTTAGCATAGTGGTGGGCTCTGGATATCTGATTGTAGATGAGATTCCCTATGATGAGAGGCATAAGAATAGATTAATGGTCCTTGTCATCAGTGATTGTAACGTGAACAGATTGTGGTTGTTGATCTGATTGTGGCAGAGATCTGACACTGATGGGGTAAATGCACTGAAGAGCAGTAGTGAGTTATGGAGACTGGGTGAAGTCAAATCCTTGACTACAACTTGTTCCACCTCTATGAAAATTAGAAGTGGGTGAAGTTGGATTCTGCTTATGCTCCAGGTTTCTTGTGACTAACACATGACACCACCTCTCTTTTGAGAGTTAAGATTCAGTCCAATGTCCAACTAAGTACATGGTTTAGCTCATCTAATTCCACAAGATGTGGTGAGGAGCACCTGTTCCAATGCAAACTCCTGACATCAGACATAGGAAAATATTAAAGTACAAGGCTTTATGACTATCTTCTACTAATACAAAGAAGTGTTATAAATAACTCCACAGTCTGTAATCCCAGTATGGAGCAACAATCATCGAGCAGACTTCTGGGAAATGATTGGCAACCTACCCCCTTGGAAACAATACATAAATTGTGAGGAGGAATGACATTGAAACCAGATTTTAAAGGAAAAAAGTGTATAAATGCTTGTAGAAAATTATAAAAAGTTCTGGAATATTTCAATAAATTACAGTTCAAGATTAACCTAGCATTAGTCCTAAAATATCTATGTACTGGGAAGAAAGTGTCAAACAATGCTTATATATCCTATGACGTTGCTGTGTAAGTATCAGTATAATTTATGAACACAATGGTCTCTCAAAGAATGGTACAATGGTGATATCTCAATAAATAACCCAGCAGGAAATTCTGGTGCCAAGGAGTCATTCTTACAAAGTACATACCAGATGCGAATTGGCTAAATAATCGGATTTCATCAAAAGACAAGCTGAAGGGAAGGAACCACCCAAGGAGCAGGTCAGAATAGTAATCTAATCCAAACTGCATGACCCCAGACAGCAATATATATTTCTGAAAATGATTCATGCCTCAAAGCATAAAGACCCTCCTGGGTTCTTACTGTTCCTCTAAATGTCCAACCTGTAATTATTGTTTGTCTAAGGTAATCAAGTATATCTTTCTGAGCAAGTAAATGTTTATGTTTCTGGATTAAATGGAAAGGTTAGATAAAAATTAATTATCCTATCCAGATTAAAAGGAGGTAGTTAATCAAAGATAATTGTAAACAATTCAAAATATACTTCATATCAAAATTTTAATTATACACAAAATTGAAAACAAATACATAGAGGCAGAGAGGCAAATGATATAAGGCCTGACATATTGGGATCATAAAGAAAGAAAGTTTTGTCTTACTTGTCTGTAGTGTGTAATCACTCAAATTGAGTATGCTGTTCTCCTAAGGAGTTGTCTACAAAACGCTCCTCTGTGATTTTCTTTATCTTAGGGGGATGGTCTGTTTTGAGCCACCACCTGGTCCTTGACATTTCAGGGCCAGGATCCAGTGGTATGCAATTCCAGATGACTGTTGACCCTTCACAGTTGCATCCTTCCTCTGCCTTCACTGCTGTTGTGTTATCATCCTCCACCAGCTCCACCATTGAGGTCCCTCTTGCCCATGTTGGTATGTTGCCTGATATCCTAAAAGCCTTGAGAAAAATCATCAAGACATAACTGACTGGCATAAATCTTGTTATGGAGGGAAAGTCTCAGCAAGCAATTTGTGTTTAACAGTGCTTTTTATCATGCTGGATAATAGATCTACACAAAGAGCTACAATCTGCTCCATTTGCACACTTGTAAAATCCTTTCAGAGGTTCAACAGAACATTCTCAGATTGGAGTACAGTCCAAGAGTGGGCACAGAGATGTGTCATCAGGCTCTACCTGTCACTTCCAGTGCAAACAACATATCTACATTTTGACTGCTTTCAAGTGCAGCCAGCAGTAATTGTGCTATTAAATGACTTAAAACCAACCTGAATAACTCAAAAGGGGTGTGCATTATGGTTACAATAGTTATAGGCGGGCATGGGAGACATTCTGATCTGGGGGACACTGCAGAATGGAATCACACAGAAGAGCAGATTTTATGATTTTCTGGCACTGATTTGAGGCTGTGAAATTTATGGTGGGCAAGGAACATGACCTGTTTACACAGGTGCTCAGGAGGTCACTCATATTCTTCAAAATATTTCCTTCACTTATGCTGAAGAGTACAATTACAGATGCCTCAATGAGCCAGCAGGAGTCAATTTTCACTAGCAATGGAGTCGCTATGACAGCGGTGGGTTGAAGTCTTAGAAGAATCATACTTTCATATCTAATTCTTTTCCTCACAACTTATGTTCTTCAATCAATTGTAGCTTATGGTGTGCATGCTACTCCTTTCTTATGATCTTCCAATAGAATATGATAATTGGCAAGGCATTTCACAGGCAAGTAGAGCATGAATCTACAGTCACCTCCCATAATCTCAACATTGCTCTTCCACTAGTGATCTTGCTGCAGTCTAGCGGGCAGCCATCCAACACTGTTGCCAGTTGTGGAAGGATGGTGGAGTCCAAAGCTGGAACTACACATTTGGAATTACACATTTGAATGATTCAGCTCCCAGTCATGATCAGGACATTATCTCTTTGCTCTTAGCAAGATCTTGGCCTATTGGCTGCCACGGTTTCTATAGTGCAACGATGACTGCACTTCAAATGCTCTTCATTGGCTTTTAAATAGTTTGTACCATGCTGAGGCCAGAAAGAGAAAAACATAAATAAAAGCAGTGTATCTGTTGCAATATTTTGAGCTGTAAAGAAAGAGGTATGTGCTTTTAATAATTTTGTTGGAGGAGCAACTTTTTCAAAGAAGAAAATGTGAAGATTGCAGTGGGAAGTGTATGATTCTTTAAGCCAGTGTTATTAAATAATCTAACAAATACAGCACCATTACCCTGACACTGTTTTGCTGGATTTATATATTTAAGTCAGCACATTCTGCATAATAAAATGAACATTTATTCAACATCAATAACCCCACAGCATTTCCACCTGCAAGTTAACTTTTTAAAAGTTTTTCTTATCTTAGTCTTATTTTTCTTAAGCCAAATGCATCTAAACAGAGGACTGGAGGCCTTTTATGGTGGCTGCTTCACCTGAAAAAGTTCTTAGTGGCAAAAATTAAAAGGCCTTTGAAATCATTACCACCATTTCTGCTGAAGATCAAGACAAACTGGAGAAATGTAAGTTGCATCAACTGTTTACTGAGCTTCACAAGTGAATCCTGAGCACCCTACAAAGGTGAACATAAAGCATTAGTAATGTTTTCCAAGCCAACTTTATCACTATCAGCACAAGCTCAATAAATTCTACTTAGTCACTGTCACCAGTACAGCTAATGGGATATTTGCTATCTTTTATCTGGTTATTAAGGACTGCACAGGTACAGATGGTTTGCCAACAGTTTTGAAAACGTGCCTAAATTTAATTAATCCAAACTCATAAAATCCAATCCAGTTCTTTACAGTGAAAACACGAGGAAATCTGCAGATGCTGGAAATTCAAACAACAACACACCCAAAATGCCGGTGGAACACAGCAGGCCAGGCAGCATCTATAGGGAGAAGCGCTGTCGATGTTTCAGGCCGAGACCCTTCGTCAGGACTAACTGAAAGGAACGAGCTTTCAGTCCTGACGAAGGGTCTCGGCCCGAAACGTCGACAGCACTTCTCCCTTTACAGTGAAATCTGTTTTGGTTAAAGTCCATCACAAGAGCTTGCTTATGTTTTCACTTTTGTTTTACAGGTTGGAAAAGAAAATCAGAAACTAAGTCACAAAAGGGCTTAATACTTTCTAAATATAATAAACTCAGATATATTTGTACATTCATTCTGGCTCAATAAGATGCTCAGTGGATAACAATAATATACTGGTAGTGGTTGGAGTTATAATAGGAAAAATAATGGAGACTACTGAAATCTCAGGCAGGAGGGACAGGGGATGGAAGGGGAGAAGTTGCTTCTCTGTGCCTGCTGAAGTGATCACATTGGTTTTTAAGAGAAAATATTGAAACAAAAATAATGACAATATTGTAAAGCTCAGGCCTCAGATGTTAATCAAATCTAGAAACATTGGTAATGATTCAAATTGATAACCAGTCTTCAGAGTCTCTCCTGGACAAATTACTTTTCTGAAGGAAAGGCAACCACCATGAACCCAGCAGGAATATGTACTTGAGCAGCTTGGGCGGAGCTTGAACTGAATGGGTAACCTGGGCTGGTTTCAAGGCAGAGAGTTAGCCACCATCAAATTCCCATAGGTAGACATTCCCACTTATGTTTTGCAAGCAACCAGGAATGTTAAGTTTTTGAAAATATTCTGTATATTAATTATGAGTTAAATTTACATGGCATTGCTCCTGTGTAAATTCCAGATAAAATATAATAAGAAACTATTTTCTTACTAGGTAAAGATGATACTGCATTAATTAATTTTTGATATTCTAGTCGTCCTGGAGGAATCTTTAGCTAATAATTCGCAAAAGGTATGTCAATTATTGTGTCATGTGATAGTGAGATCACCCTGATCACTGTCATCTATTTGGTCTGTATAGCATATAAGTGTGGATCAAGTTTGTTTCTTTTGACTTCTCTATTAGTTTCTAGAAATGACCACTCAACCCTTACCAAAAAATTACATAGGTTAATGTACAAAATAGCTCTTGTTAAACTACATATACTTAAGCAAATTACTTTCATAAACTGAAAAGGCGCACAATTAAGTAAACTCGCTAAAACTCGCTCTTATTTACATAATATAGCAATCAAATTGTGAAGCATAGTGGTTTCTGTACACCACATATCTGATTGTAATTGCAAGAAAAATATAATTTGGCAGCTTAAGCATACTGAGACTTCACAAAGTACCATTTCATCCGTGCAACAGAATGGAAAGTGTGCAGAACTATGCAGGTGGTTTCAATTACTTCCACGAATACTTAATATGAAGAGTGTCACAGTAAAAATAGTTGACATTTCTGGCAAACCAACAATCTGAGGTATTCATTCCACTACAACCTTCAGATTATCTTCTGACTCTGAACTGCATCAACTGTGAATATGAGTTCACAGGTTGGAATTCAGACATAGTACAGCTCAGAGTGTACAGATTCACTGCTCTCATACCTCCTTCACCATTCAGCAAGATCATGGCTATTTTATGACTATCTCTGTTAACTCATATTTGCTTCATTTCCCTTACTATTTTTAATTAGACAAAGTCTATCATTCTCAAATGGAAAGTTAATGATTGAAAGTTATTGGTATAGAAGGCAGTTCCAATCTTCCACCACTTGTGGAAAAGCTTGGCTCTAATTTTTATACCAGGCCTCAAGACCTGGACTCCCCAACCTTTGGAAGTTGCTTTAGGATCCACTCAGCTCCATCTTGAAAAAATAATCAAGCCCTTAGCTTTTACAGGTTCCAAAAAATATGCTCTAGTGTTTGTCATTTTTCCTTAAAACTTAAACTTCAACAGCCATTACAATTTTGGTTGTAATTACAATTACAATCAACAGCTATTTCAAAGAAGTAGCCACATCTCCACCAGGTGCACCAAGCTGCAGCTCGATGACCTTCAGTTCATATGGAAAACTGAGGAGATGACAGATCGGAGCTACAGGGAGGTAATCATCCTAAGTGCATGAGGCAGGAATATGGGTGACTGTCAGGAGAAGAAAGGGAAATGGGCAAATGGGCAGCCAGTACAGAGTACCCCTGTGGCTGTGCCCCTCAATAATAAGTTTAGGATACTGTTGAGGGGGGACAACCTATTTGGGAAGGGGTGGGCGCAGCATCTGGATAAAAGGCACTGAGTTTGGTACTGTGGCTCAGAAGGAAAGAGGGGCAAGAGGACTGCAGAAATGACAGGGAATTCCATAGTTAAAGAAGTAGGCACAAAATTCTGTGGACACGATAGAGTGACCCGGATGGTATATTGCTTCCCAAGTGCCAGGGTCAGGGATGTCTCAAATTGGGTCCGTGGCATTTTAAAGAGAGAGGGTGAGCAGCCAAAAGTCTTGGTATATGGTTGCACCAATGACATAGGTAAGAAAAACAAAGAGGTCCTGAAGGGTGACTACAGGGAGCTAGGTAGAAAGCTGAAAACCAGGACCTCCAGGGAGTGACATGCCAGTGAGGGTAAGAATAGGATGATTTGACAAATGAATGCATGACAGAGAAATTGGTGCAGGGGGCAGGGTTTCAGATTTCTGGATCATTGGGACCTGTTCTGGGGAGGATATGATCTGTACAAAAGAGATGGGTTACACCGGAACATACGAGGGCTCAATATTCTTGTGGGCAGGTAGAGCTGTAGGGGAGGGTTTAATCTAATGTCGCAGGGAGATGGAAGCTGGAGTGATAGGGCTGTTGTCTACAAGCAGAGGCAGAGCGTAGCGGATTGTCAGGAAGAACAGGCATATGATAGGACAAAATTGCAGTCAGTGGGATGAATTGCAGTGTAAAAGGGGGACAAAATCAAAAAAGGTGAGTGATGCACTTGAGGTGAGAGAAAGGCTTTTATTAGCTGGAAGAAAGCACCGTCAGCAGCAAGAGACCATCACACAACATCCTGGAGACTGAGGGAGGAACAGTGCCTCCAATCGCCTTTATACCGGGGTCTGTGGGAGGAGTCACAGGAGCAGTCAGCAGGGGGGCGTGTCCAGACAGGTATATGTAGTTCACCACAAGTGAGGGATACAGGGCGAAGGTGTTATATTTGAATGCATGCAGTATACAGACTAAGATAGATGATCTTGTTGTGCAGTTAAAGATTAGTAGGCATGTGGGCATCACTGAGTAGTGGCTGAAAGAAGATTACATTTGGGAGCTTAACATCCAAGGATACAATATTTATCAAAAGGACTGGCAGTTAGGCAGAGATGGGGGTGTGGTTCTGTTGGTAAAAAATGAAATCAAATCGTTAGAAAGACGGTTACATAGGATCAGAGATGTAGAATCCTTGTGGGTAGAGTTAAGGAACTGCAAGAGTGAAAAGACCCCAATGGGAGTTATTTACAGGCCGGGATGTGGGTTAAAAATTACAATGGAAGATAGAAAAAGCACATCAAAAGAACAACGTTATGATAGTCATGGGGGATTTCAATATGCAGGTAGATTGGGAAAATCTTGCTGGTACTGGATCACAGGAGAGAGAATTTATAGAATGTCCACAAGATGACATTTTAGAGCAGGTTATGTTTGAGTCCACTAGGGGATCAGTTATTAAAGCATTAAGTGCATTAAAGCAGATTTGGTTAGGGAATTTAATGTAATTAAACTGCCTTAGGAGGCAGTGATCATAACATGATAGAATTCACCCTTTTAATTTGAGAAGGAGAAGCTAAAATAAGATGTATCAGCATTCTAGTGGAATAAAGGGAATTACAGAGGCATGAGAGAGGAGCTGGCCAAAGTTGATTGGAAGGGGATACTGTCAGGGATGATGACAGAGCATCAACGACTGAAGTTTCCGGGGGAAATTTGGAAGGTGCAGGATAGATACATCACAAAGAAGAGGAAGTATTCTAAAGGCAGTATGATGCAACCACATATGATAAGGTGAAAGAGGACAGGAAAAGTTTCTCAGATATATGAGGAATAAAAGAGAGATGAGAGTGCACAATGGACCTCTACATAACGAAGCTTGGGAGTTGATAATGGGATACAAAGAAATGGTGAAGGAACTTAATAAGTATTTTGCATCAGTCTTCACTATGCAGAAACTAGCACTATGCTGGAAGTTCGAGGGTGTCAGGGAGCAGAAGTGAGTGCAGTTGCTATTACTAGGAAGTAGGTGCTCAGGAAATTGAAAAGTCTGAAGTTAGTCAATTCACCTGGATCAGATGGACTACACTCCAAGTTCCTGAAAGTTGTAGCTGAAGAGATTGTGGAATCATTAGTAAAGACCTTTCAAGAATCACTAGATTCTGGAATGGTTCCAGAGGACTGGATAATTGCAAATGTCACTCCACTCTTCAGGAAGGAAGTGAGGCAGGATAAAGGCAATTATAGGCCAGTTAGCCCAACCTCAATGCTTGGGAAGATGTTGGAGTTAATTGTTAAGGATGTGGTTTTGGTTAACTTGGAGGCACATGATAAAATAAGCCAAAGCCAATATGGTCTCCTTAAAGGAAAACCTGCCTGACAAATTTGTTAGAATTGTTTGAAGAACTAACAAGCAGGATAGACAAAGGAGAATTGGTAGATGTTCTATAATTGGATTTACAGGAGGCCTTTGACAATGTGCCACACATGAAGCTGCTTAATAAGATAAGAGCTCATGATATTATTAGAAAGATACTAGCACAGAGAGAGCATTTGCTGATTGTCAGGAGGCAAAGAGTAGGAATAAAGGCAGCCTTTTCTGATTGCCTGCCGGAGACTAGTCATGCTACACAGGGTTCGTTGTCGTGACCACTTCTTTTTATGTTGTATGTCAATGATTTGGATAAAGGAATTGATGGCTTTATGCTAAGTTTGTGAACAATACACAGGGACAGGTAGTGTTGAGGAAGCAGGGAGGTTGCAGAAGGAGTTGGACAGATAGGAGAATGGACAATGAAGTGGCAAATGGAATACAGGGTCGGGAAGTATCTGGTCATGCACAATGGTAGAAAGAATGAAAGCACAGACTATTTTCTAAAAGGAGAGAAAATTCAAAACTCTGAGGTACAAGGGAACTTGGCACTCCTGGGCAGGTTAATTTGCAGATCGAGCCAGAGGTGAGAAAGACAAATGCAATGCCCGAATTCATTTAGAGAAAACTAGAATATAAAAGCAAGAATGTAGTGCTGTAACACACACAAAATGCTGGAGGAGCTCAGCAGGCCAGGCAGCATCTATGGAAAAGAGTACAGTTGATGTTTTGGGCTGAGACCCTTCGGCAGGATCAGAATCTGCAGATTTTCTCCTGTTTGTGATGCAATGCTGCAGCTTTATAAGATACTGGTGAGCTGCTCTGGAGTATTATGAGCTGCTTTGGGCCCCTTATTTAAGAAAGAATGTGCTGACATTCAGAGAGGGTTCAGAGGAGGTTCATGAGATTTATTCCAGGAATGAAAGGCTTATCGTATGAGGAGTGATTGATGGCTCTGGGCCTTTGCTGACTGGAATTTAGAAGAATGAAGGGGGACCTCATTGAAACTTCTCAAATGTTGAAAGGCTGAGACAGAGTGAATGTGAAGAGGATGTTTCCTGTGGTAGAGGAGTCTAGGACCAGAGAGCACAGCCTCAGAGTAGAGTGATGCCCATTTAGAATGGATACGAGGAGGAATTTCTTTAGTCAGAGGGTGGTGAATCTGTGGAATTAATTGCCACAGGCTGCTGTGGAGGTCAAGTCATTGGGTGCATTTAAGGCAGAGGTTGATAGATCCTTGGTTAATCAGGGCGTGAAAGGCTGTTGGAAGGAGCCGGGAGAATGGGGTTGAGATGTCACGATAAAATGGCTGAGCAGATCCAATGGGCCAAATGGACTAAACCTGCTCCTATGTCTTATGGGCTCATGGTCTTAAAGCCAAAACTCTTCCTAAAATTCAGTGTTTAAACTGGTGAGTGTTGCCTGAACATCTTTGTCTTTAATTACAAAGGCCGACATTTCATTAACCTTTATGATCACTTTAATGATTAATGATCTTTATCACAGAACCCAAAGTGCCATTGAATATGCACTGTCCATACATCTTCACCATTCAGAGAGTATTCCTATTTTAAGTCAACTGTATTCTTTGAAAAATTAACAAATGCTCTGGATAAAGGGAAACCAGGGACGACACTGTGCTTGATTTCCGGAAGATATGTATAGTTACTGTAACAAAAGTTGTTGTGGAAAACAAATCATTTTTGTGTAGTGGATGGAAGACTGGGAGGTTAGCAGAAAAACAGGAATATGCATGAGTGGTGTGCCACAGGGGCCAGCCTCAAATTTTTACAGTGAAAACGCAGTAAATTGAATGAAAGCACTAAAAGATTGCTAAGTTTGCTGATGAGACAAAGGCAGGTAAGAGAGTAAAATATGAAGAGGTCATAAGGAAGCTACAAAGGGATATGGATGGGTTCAGTGAATGGACAATAATGTGACAAATGGATGTCGAATGATTGGGAATGTTCTTGCAGATAATACACTCAAGGCAAGAAAACAGGTCAGCAAGTAACTGGGAAAGCTAAAAGAACACCATCGTTTATTGCTTTGGAGATTGAATACAAAAATAGGGAGCAATGTTTGATTGTACACTGTATTGGCGAGATCACACCTGGAAGACTGCACTTAAAATCTTCAAATGAAAGTCTTTCACTTGAAAGCTTGAATTAAATAAAATCTAGTGCCCCACCATGGCACCACATTACTTGGTGTATGAATTTCTGCTGTAGGAAACAACAGAGGCAGTGAGAAGCATGTCACGGTGGAGTCAATACCCACACGTCAGCAGGACTGTGGAGACCACAGCAATTGTCAGGTTACAGGTGTGTGACAAGTCCTTTATGATTTTCACAAAGCACTGTGATGTGCAACAAGTTAGCTTCCCTTTGTAATCTGAAAATTTTACCCAGAAACGACAGAAAATAGAAATAGAGTAGGTTGTAGAGACTTCAATGCATTTACCTTAAGACTTAATTCCCATTCTCCTCCCATATCTTTTGATAGGTTTTGTATTTAGAAATTTATCTATTTCCTCAAGTCTTCAGCACCTTAGCATCTACAGTCCTCTGTGGTAGTGAATTTTCCAAGCTCACCATCCTTTGAGTGATAATGTATCTCATCATCCCAGTTCTAAATCTTTTGCTCTGAAATCTGTGATTGTGACGCCCACAATTTGCTCTGCACCAGATATCCTTCCCTCTCTGTCACTCTGTGAGCAGTGCCAGAATTTTGAAACTTTCAGCTAACGTCTCTTCATAATGCAGTAGTAATATCCCAGAATCCATTTGCCCAGCATTTACACTGACATGGGTTTACATCCATCCCATATGTAACATACTATCAGGCAAAATGAAGCACATTCTAAGGAAAGCATAATGTTTTCAGTGACATCTTACTGAATTGCCTTTTGACACTATCAGTAAAATTTTATGATCACAACCAGCCAAAGTGCTAAGTTGTTGTTAGTGTCTTCCTTTGGAAGTCAGAAATCTAAACCAATACAAGTTTTCAAGTAGCAAAGTCAGTCAGAATTGTTCTGCATTGCTTACAAAAACACAGAGCAAGTTGTGCTCTGTAACCTGAAAATGACTGCAGCGTTCACTCCACCACAATTTGCTCTTCTAATTCCATGTAATTTCCTGCAAGTCAAAATTGAAAATCAAACACATTTTACAAAGAGCATTAAATATTAGAAGTTTTCTCCTCAAGTATTACTAGGCAGTTCTAAGCCCTTACTGTACAGTATTGTTGATGGCATGGAAGAGATAGAAAAGACTATTCAAAGGTAGGTTTGGCTGATGGTTCCAACGGGCTTAATCACTGAACTTAGCAGAATGTGGCACAAAAGCTAATTAAGAAAATTTCCTTCCCTCTTAAGGATTCAAAGAGGACAGAGTTGGGTACTTGTTGGGTGTCGCTAGCATGGGAATCAAGTGCACTGGAATAGTATGTGGCCAAACAACTGTGTAAATGGACTGGCCCTGGGGTTTTTCGTGGCCTCAGGGGTATTAGCAGTGGACTGGTTCTACATCATTAGATGTTTGAGGAGATTTGCTACATCACCGAAGACTCTAGCATATTTCTACAAATGTAGCATGGGAAACATTCTAACTGGTTGTATCACCATCTGGTGTGAAGGCACCAATGAACAAGATTGAAAGAGGCTGAAAAGGGCTGCAGATTCAGCCAGCCTTTTACGAGGGCAAGCTTCCCCTCCACCTTTGAGAGACAGTACCTCAGGAAGGCAGCAGCCATCATTAAGACACAGGAGCCTGAACCCACACACTTGTACGATAATGGTGACAGATAATACATATTGTTCATAAGAGCAAATGTTCTACATAATTCACTAACACCATAACCCCTGCATCACAACATGACCATAAGCACGTCAGCACACCACTGGACGAGCCAGAGGTTCCTGCTGTTTCTCCAACCAAGGCACATAGAACCCGAGTTGGGTGGCTCGTACGGACTCCGGACAGACACACATTGCTGGTTTTAGTCAATCCTGGGGGTCAGGTTGGGGCTGTGTAGGGTAATATAATGGCTGAGAGATGACTTGTATTGTTCATAATAGAAACCATTCTACATAATTCATAAACGCTGTCGCTGAGTTGCTGTGTTCACTTTAAGAGGCGGTGTCTGACGTAATGATGTCAGAGGAAAGCAACTGTTTTTGTTTTATTCGTAATGGAAGCCAAGGCTGCGGTTTTTGTTGAGCAGATAAAACATGACTGTCACGTGTTTTAGTTACAAAATCCTACACTCTCAACATTTTAGGAATACTTTCTTTGCTCCGCCATCAGATTCCTGAATGGTCCATGAACTCGTGCACTATTTATTTACTTTATCCATTTATTTGTAACTCACAGTATATTTTTTTACATCTTGCATGGTACTGCAACAGGTTTTATGGAATTAAACCTCAAAAGCAAATCTACTATCACAAACAGATTCCATTTCAGCCTGGAATCTCTCCTTGAACCTTGAAGAGTCCACATTTGCCAGTCCACCAGTGTAATGGAACTATCTTCACATCAAGGCAAGGCTCCAGTGGTGACACGTGTCCTTTTCAAGGTCACAGATTCAGGCTCCACTCTAAGTATGAGCACAACAAAGAAGCTACAATATCATAGATGTATTAACCAATACTTGTATTTGATGAAAATTTGCTGATGATACAAAGATTGGAGGTGTAGTGGACAGTGATGAAGGTTTTCAATGCTTTCAGAGGGATCTGGACCAGCTGGGAAAATGGGCTGAAAAATGGCAGATGGAGTTTAATACAGACAAGTGTGGGGTATTGCACTTCGGAAGGACAAACCAAGATAGAACATACAAGGTAAATGGTAGGGCAATGAGGAGTGCAGTAGAACAGAGGGATCTAGGAATACAGATACAAAATTCCCTAAAAGTGGTGTCACAGGTAGACAGGGTAGTAAAGAGAGCTTTTGGTACATTGGTCTTTATAAATCTAAGTATTGAGTATAAGAGTTGGAGTGTTATGGTGAGGTCCTATAAGGCATTGGTGAGACCGAAATTTGGAGTATTTTGTACAGTTTTGGTCATCGAATTACAGGAAGGATATTAATAAGGTTGAAAGAGTACAGAGAAGGTTTACAAGGATGTTGCCGGGACTTGAGAAACTGAGTTACAGAGAAATGTTGACTAGGTTAGGAATTTATTCCCTGGAGCGTAGAAGAATGAGGGGAGATTTAATAGAGGTATATAAAATTATGATGTGTATAGATAGAGTGAATGCAAGCAGGCTTTTTCCACTGTGGCCAGGGGAGAAAAAAACCAGAGGACATGGGTTAAGGGTGAAGGGGGAAAAGTTTAAAGGGAACATGGGGGGGGGGGCTTCTTCACACAGAGAGTGGTGGGAGTGTGGAATGAGCTGCCAGATGAAGCTGTAAATGCGGGCTCACTTTTAACCTTTAAGGAAAACTTGGACAGGTACATGGATGAGAGGTGTATGGAGGGATATGGGCCAGGTGCAGGTCAGTGGGACTGGGCAGAAAGACAGTTCGGCACAGCCAAGAAGGGCCAAAAAGCCTGTTTCTGTGCTTTAATGTTCTATGGAAAAGTAGAAAAAGTGAATTCAGTTCTAGACTATCCTGTACATCAATGACTGTAACTACTAGAAAACTCCTAAACAGAAAATGTTTAGCATTCTGTGCAAACTAAGGGTCTTTGTTCATGGTTTAGTTTCAGGTATGTACTTCACCTGCCAGAAAGAAATATTGAGCCACTTGGGGGACCCTGGAGGACACTATGCAATATAGGTATGTGTAGTTCCTTACTTTGTATCTACCTATATTGCAGAGAAGCTCCAGTTTAGAACTATGCCAGTCTTGATATTTCTTCTAAGGAAGGTGTGCAGCTTTGAAGACTTTTCTGTGCTGCTGATTGCAGGAGACATATTCCCATTAAGGCAGATAGATATGAGATTTCTAGCTGCCTTGGTACTGGTCTTCCAACATGAACTCATGCAGCTGGAAGTAGGACTATTTCTTCCCTGATGTCCACCTGTAGTAAAACCTGTCAGCCTCCAGCATTATATAGAGCACCCTGCCTGCATGTCTGTAGATGTCGTTAGCCAATGTTTTTTCCCAAGGTGTTCTTTCTCATCAAATTTGTGGTTCTTTTAAAACTACTGTAACAATTGTGAGATTCTCTGTCAACTGTGGTGCAGGTCAAGCACCATCTCCACTCAGTGGAAAAATAATGAAAACTGTCAATCCTTTTCTTGCCATATCCCATTGACCACTATCTTGATGTGTGCTGTCACTTTTCTGCTGCTGAAGTGTTAGGTACCTCATTACATTTGGGTATGGATAAAACACACTGCACGAATTTGCATGGATCTGTCTGTGTTAGCTTCACTGTGCCTCAGCAAATGGAAGAACACCAGAGGGAAGGTGCCGCTCTTAGAGCCACTGGCTCACTGAGGCCTAAGTTCAGTCCTGACCTCGGGTGCTGTCTGAGTGCAGTTTACATGTGACCAAATCATTTTCCTCTGGTTGCTCGGGTTTCCACTCACACCCCCAACATGTGAGGGGTTGGTAGACTAATTCACTACTTAAAATTGTCTCTGCTGTGTAAAGCCGGTAGAATCTGGGGGAAATTAACTAGAAAGCGGGAAGAATAGAAAAATGGAAATAATAATATAGGGTTTGTATAAGTATGTAAGTGATGCTTCAATTATATGATGATTAAAAGAGTAAAGAATAAACAATCTTCTGCAGGAAACAGATGAAAGCGAGAAGAATTAGCTGTGTGAATTTGAAGAGAAATTACTCTAAACTAGAGTCTCCAAAGTTTGTCAACTAAAACAAATCCAGTCTTTAAAGAGGACAGATTCTGGGTTTGTTTAATGCTCAATTAATTCAAATGAAGTATTGATTTAAAAATCTAGTATTGGTATGGTTGATCGTAAAACTACCAGACTGTAACAAAACCCCATTAAAATGGCAAATACGTTGATCTTCTACATAACAAACTCTCAATAAAAACTCAATAATTGGCCAGTCATTCAGCAACAATGAGTAAATGAGAGGCTCTAAAATGATCAGAAGATGAATAGTTTCATAGTGGAATAGTCACAGTGACATATAGCACAGAGACAGACCCTTCATTCCACTTAGTCCATACTGGACAGCAATTCACACTAATCCCACATTAGTCATATTTTTCATTCTCCCCACATTCTTTTCAACTCCCCTCAGATTCTACCTCTCACTTGTGGATCAGGGACAGTTTGCAGTGAACAATTAATTACCAACCTGAACATCCTTCGATTCTAGGAGCAAACCAGAGAACCCAATGTAGTCTCAGACAGAACATGCAAGTTCCACACAGACAGCACCTGAAATAGAATTTTAAGTTCTAAAAATAGTACATTTCACACTGTAGGTCATCACATTCATTCAAAGAGAAATAGATTGAATGTTATCTGTGTATTTTATACTAAGTACCAGTATTTGATTGACCTGTAGTATGTGTTCTGTCAGCACTCTTCTTAACTTCGTCAGCACACTACCTTTAGCAGATATTGACTTTCTCCTTTTTGGGTGCTTCCAGTGTGTTCTCTCATATTTCAAGTTTCCAACATCTGCAATCAGTAATGAAACATAACATCTGAACAATCAGTGGCTACTGACGTGCCACAGCGTTGGAGCCTCAACTGTTTATAACCAACATTGATATTGATAAATGGAGAATACTGTAGTCACATTTGCTGAAGATACAAAGATAGCTGATTGTGAGCAGGTCAGTGAGATGCTGCAAAGGGATATAGACTTGCTAAATGAATTTAGCTGGTGGAGTATAGTATGGGCAAAAGCAAGATTATCCAAAATGTTAGAACGAATGAGAAATCATATTATTATTTCCAACCAGATCCTTTCCTCCCAGTTGAAGGACAGTTAGTGAGCCCTGGTGGGTAAAGGAAACACCTCAAACTTAACTTCAAAATCAGCCTGAAGAAATTTCACATTACATCTAAAAACTGGGCAGACATTGTGCTCAATAAATGCACCTGGAGGCAATCTGTTCAAGAGGGAGCTACGCTACACGAGAGCGACTCCACTGTGCCTCAGAGACAAGCGGCAGCTGTGAGAGACGGAACAACCAAAGACCCAGACACGAACCACAGTCACCACTTACTCATGTGCACCAAAATATGTGGATGTCAGATCGACCTCTACAGCCACCTGAGGAGACCCAACAATAGATAATTCCTCAGGAGAAGATCTTACTCACCTTCAGTGATCATGTTACCATTTAAATGCAGTGAATCTACAAATATCATGGTACAAGGAGAAAACTAAAGGAGCATTTATTCTAAGAGGCATGTGGCAGAAAAGTAAAAAAGAGTTTTGATGGAGCTGAACAGAATGACACATTGTTCATTTCCGATCTCCATATTTTTGAAATGATATGTTTATGGTGGAGACATTGCAGGGAAGATTCACTGGACTGATTTGAAAAGAAAGTGAACAGTGTGGGATTATTGGAGTTTAAGAGAATGAGATGCAATTTCACTGAAAAGAACTGGTAACTGCGGCATCTAGAAACAAGGCGGGCACAGCTTCAGAATAAGGTGAACCCATTTAAGACAGTAATGAATAGTTTCTTCTCACAGTGTGGTGTGTCTTTAGAATATTTTGAAACTGAAAGCTGTAATGGCAGAATCATTAAATATACTTACAATGGAAATTGAATTACCAGTGTGTCAAGGCAATGGGGAAAGGCTAGGAAAATAGTACTTGGCTGAAAATAAATCAGCCATGATCTTTTTGAACAGTGGAGCAAGCCCAAAGGGCTGATTATCTCACTCCTGCTCCTAATTCTTCTGTCCTTGTGTTCTGGAGTTCAGGATCTCTCAAGATCTAGTTGGCATTAACTCAGCTTCATCTAATTGAGGTAATCACCCCTTCTATATGTATCTCCAAAATTGGCCAATGTGTAATTTCACTTAGACATTTGAAGATTATTCTTTTGAAATAATAACTTATGTTAAATCCTCTGCAGAATTCCTTTGCAATTAAGCGAGTACCCAAAGTTTTGCTGTTATGCACAGTTGGTGCAAGTTCCTGATATGTACTGGAAACAAAATTCTTATGCAAAGGAGACATTGAGTGTAAAGGAACTGGCAGCAGTTCGGATATGAGATTAACCTGAATCATGTCACTACTTACTTTTTATATATTGGGTTGGGCTATATATTACAGCTAAATACAATGACATTACTCAAAGAATTTGAAAGAAGTCTGTGAAAAGTGAATAGTTTGTTGTATGCATTGTTGACAGAATTATTAAGCAAGTGCCATCGTCTTGAGGTATTAACATTTGCACTTGTTGAAGCAAAGCAGTGAAAGAATGTGCTCTCCTGGCTTGACCCGCTGCTTTTTTCATTAAAGGGGGATTTAGTAAAACCGCAACTGCAGGTATCCACACCTTGACGGTCACAAAGTGCACCTGTACTCTCCTCAAAGTGAGTAAGCATGACAGGTCAAGCAGGATTTGCTGGAATTAAATTAAATTAAACCTACTTCTTCCCTCTCTTTTTCAGGCCTGTCAGTCACACAAGGGATTTGCAAACCATGAAAGGGAGCTGCTTCCACCATGCCCCAAGCAACACTCCTACCTTTTCTATCATATGCCGAGGTCATCTGCCACTCTGACAGGTGAATTTGACCACTTCTGTGTTCTTCATGTCACCTTGAAAAAAAATCTAAATGGCATAGCATGATGATCCTCCTCCTCCTCGTCACTCAAGTGTTGGGAGTTCCTTTCTTTTCCTCTCATTGTATCCTTCCCTTTTAACTTGTCTGTCTCTTTGCACTCTATGAAACTGTCACTAGCCACAAAACAAAACGATGTTCCATCATCCAAAATAGTCCACAATCACTCACCAGAAAATATCAGGTGTATAACAATCTAGAATAGTAGGAAACATTAAACACAGACATCTGTCATTAATCATTACAAAAGCAAATGCATTTCATAAAAAAAAAAATCCTGATTGAATGTTGGCTGTCCTAACGTTCTGTAAATTACTGTCTAAAATCTAACTTGTTCTATCCAAGGTGACACCACAAAATGCAACTGATATACTTCATAAACTGCACCTGGTGATCCCATTTCCCGGTGCGTCATGCTGCTGGGACATCGGTTCTAAGATACTGTGACCCACTTGCTGTTCTCTGTGTGCATTGTTATGCTTTTCAGCCTGGTACTTTGAATAAAGGTCAAAAAGAGAAGGAAACTTGAAGGGGCAGGCAACTCATGTCAAATCTGAAAGTACTACAAGGTAACATCCAAACATAGAAGTGGAAACAACCAAAATAACCCTTTAGTAACACACAGAGAATGCCCGTAGAACTCAGAAGGTCAGGCAGCATCCATGGAACTAAATAAACTGTCGACATTTTAGGCAGAGACCCTTCATCAGAAAGTGCATTATCAAGCCCCAACTTGGACTTCACTTGCTGAATGAGAGACGGCGCAGTTGAACTGTGTATTTGGCCGTGCAGGCTACATGAGAGGAAGAGCAACATAAGTGCACAGTAATTTGCTTCCCTTCCCTCAGTGAGGTAATTTTCAAAGGTAGGTCTCAGAACAAAATGCTACTATAGTCCATATTGGCACCGTAGCTGAGGATAAATCTCAACACCGTGAGTTTAATTACAATTCTAGAATTTGAGTTCAAAATCAGAGTGCTATTTTGCACACACTTAGTTCAGCTTTAACCTATAAAGGTTAATTTTTTGGACAAGAAGGTGAAGCTATGATTATTCTATTATATATTTTTATTCTTGCTGCCAGGCCATACATAACCCCTCCCAAGTCCTCACCCAAAGCAAATTGGAATCCCTATCACCATACTTTCCGCTCCGTTTTCACTGCACTTTCCCCTTATTTTTCTCATTCACAAATTTCACAATTCTCTCTTTAGTTAGTAATTCAATCAATATCATAAATGTTCAACACAAGAGTTTCTGCAGATGCGGGAAATCTTGAGCAACACACATACAATGCTAGAGGAACTCAGCGAGTCAGGAAGCATCCATGGAGGGGAATAAGCATTGACACTTTGGACCGAGAACATTAATCAGGACTAGAACAGAAGGGGGGAAGAAGGAAGAATAAAAAGATGGTTGGATGAGCGGGAGTACAAGTTGGCAGGTGATAGGTGAAATTAGGTGAGGGGGTAGGTGGGTGGGTGGGGGAGTGGAGAAGAAGTTGACCATGGAAGAAAAGGAAGGAGAAGGGGCACCAGAGGGAGGTAATGAACAGGTGAGTAGAAGAGGCCTGGCATGGAAACATCATTGCCCTTGACCAGAAAATCCTACTGAAAGGAATGGATATGGCCCAGTCTATCTCAGGTAAAGCCTTCCCCATCATTGAGCACGTTTACACAGAGTGCTTTCACAGGAAGGCAGCATCATTAAGGGCCCCCACCACCCAGACGGTGCTGTTATCAGAAACAAGGTACAGGAGTCTCAGGACCCACACCATCAAGTTCAGAAACAGCATTACCCCTTAGTCAACAGGCTGTTGAACTACTCAACTTTAGTGTCTCCATCCACTAAAAATGAAGTTTCCCAGTGGCCAATCATTTTAATAACTATCCCCATTCCCATTCCGACATTCCAGTCCATGGCCGCCACCTTCTCCCAAGATGAGGCCACTCTCCTGATAGAGAAAAAACACCTGATATGCCATCTAGGTAGCCTCAAACGCCTGAGCACGTTTACACAGAGTGCTTTCGCAGGAAGGCAGCATCATTAAGGGCCCCCACCACCCAGACGGTGCTGTTATCAGAAACAAGGTACAGGAGTCTCAGGACCCACACCATCAAGTTCAGAAACAGCATTACCCCTTAGTCAACAGGCTGTTGAACTACTCAACTTCACTTGCCCCATCACTGGACTGTTCCCTCAACTTCACTTTCAAGGGTTCCTCACCTCATGTTCTTGATACTTATTGTTTGTTTATTTATTTATTTTACATTTCTATCTGCACAGTCTGTTATCTTCTGCACACTGGTTGTTTTGTCCATCCTGTTGGGTGTGACTTTTTCATTTATTCTATTGTGCTTCTTGGATTTACTGTGAATGCACTAATCTCAGGGTTGTATATAGTGACATATATTTACTTTAGTAATAAATTTTACTTTGAACTTTGGGATGGGATTAGAGGCGAGGGGAGGGAATGGAAAAAGGGAAGAAAAAATACTGGAAGTTAGAGAATTGATACTCCTGAATATTTCCCTCCTTTTGAAACTGCCACCAATCTGCCCTTAAAAATTATCTTTGCTCTCTCAAGTGAGGACTTATTGTCTCTCAGCCTCATAAGTGTCACAATTTGCTTCCTTTAAGACGTTGATCACTCTGCAGCCTATGCCATGGTCAGTTATGCAACCTTCGACAGTAGCTAGCTTCTGTGTTACACCTTCTTGACACTAATTCAACTTCATTCTTCTCTGATCAGAGCCTGTACTTTTCTAATCACTACCTTAATCTGTACACTATCAACTTCAGGGACTTGTGACAATCAGTGATTCCTCCATTTCAATCATAATAGTAACTGACAGGGAAACCATTGGTGAATATTCCTTTGTTTCCCTCCCCTCTTTTAGTAGGGACAGTCGGTTGTAGCTTCCCAGAAGCAGGACACAGCCATCTGGTACAGATCATATTTCTGATCTCGCAATGTTCGTTGAGCTTGGCAATTGGCTTGCTGATGTTTCATCACCAGGCGAGGTGACATCCTCAGTGTGCAGTTGTCGGTGTTTCTCTCTGGGAGTGCTCACGTTTAACCTCCCATTTGCTTGCCTTAGTCCTGGTTGGCTGCCCTTTCAGTTGACCTTTGAATTCTATTGGCTCACATTTCCTTGGTTGTTAGGGATTCAGAGATGGTGTCTTTTTCTATATGTTTGTTTACGGAGTTACCAGAAGAGAAACAAGCTTTGAAAATCTTTCATGCCTGCTTCATGTTTGCCTGCATCAGAACCTTTGCAGTGTCCCTTCAAGTGTTGTCCTTCTCAGTCTTCATGTACTGAGATCAGCGACAGTGGATCATGTCTGCATACGGCCAGTTTGAGTTCCTGTAAACAAGTTGAGAGTTCTGTCCAACGTAGTTCTTGTTGCAATCTCCACGGGTGATCCTGTACACCACATTGCTTTTGTCAGTTGTCCTTACTGGTACTTTGGTTCTTGAGACAAGCTTCCTTAAAGTTGCCATTGGTTTGTGAGCAATTGCGTTGTCACTAGGTTCAGGCAGCCAAGCTGTCATTTCTGGTGCATTCTTGATGTAAGGCAAGGCCACACGTTTCAGTGCACATTGACTAAGCTCTACATAGCTTTCTCTCCCTAGTAAGTATTCCCTGCTTAAATTCGGTGGGCAACTGTTGTTCTGGAGCACTTTGAATAGCGAGGCAGGTGAACATTCTCAGAGAGAAAAACCAGCAACTGTGTACAGAGTCATAGGACATGAAACATAGGCGCAGAAGTAGGCCATTTATCCCATCGAGTCTGCTCCACCGTTCAATCATAACTGATCTTTTCTCCCCCTCCTCAACGCCATTCGTTAGCTTTCTCCTCATTAACCTTTGATGCCATGTCCAATCAAGAACCTATCAATCTCTGCCTTAAATACACCCAACGACCTGACCTCCACAGCTGCCTGTGGTAACAAATTCCTTAAATTCACCACCTTCTGGCTAAGAAGTTTCTTAACATCTCTGTTTTGTGGATGCCCCTCTTACCTGAGGCTGTGCCCTCTTGTCATAGACTCCCCCATCATGGGAAACATTCTTTCCACATCTACTCTGTCTAGGCTTTTCAACATTCGAAAGATTTCAATGAGGTCCCCCTTCATCCTCTTAAATACCAGCAAGTTTAGACCCAGAGCCACCAAATGTTCCTTTTCATTCCTGGAATCATCCTTGGGAACTACCTCTGGATGCTATCCAATGCCAGCACATCTTTTCTTACATAAGGAGCCCAAAATTATTCATAATACTTAAGGTGAGGCCTCACCAGTGTCTTATAAAGTCTCAGCATCACATCCCTGCTCTTGCATTCAAGACTTATTGAAATTAATGCTAACATTACATTTGCCTTCCTCACCACTGACTCTGCCTGCAAGTTAACCTTTGTGGTATTCTGCACAAGGACTCCCAAGTCTCTGCATCTCAGATTTTTGTATTTTCTCCCTGTTTAGAAAATAGTTTGCACATTTATGATTACTATCAAAGTGCATGACCATGCATTTTTCAACATTGTATTTCATTTGCCACTTCCTTGCCCATTCTCCTAATCTGTCTAAGTCCTTCTGCATCCTATCTGTTTCCTCAATGCTACCTGCCCCTCCACCAGTCTTCATATCTGCAAACTTGGCAACAAAGCCACTTATTCTTCGTCCAAGTCATTTGTATACAGCATTAAAAAGAAGTGGTCCCTTCACCAACCCCTGCGGAACACCACTAGTTACTGGCAGCCGACCAGAAAAGGACCCTTTTATTCCTACTTGCTGCCTCCTACCAATCAGCAAATACTTTAACCATGTTAGTAACTTTCCTATAATACTATGGGCTCTTAATTTAGTAAGCAGCCTCATGTGTGGCATTTTGTCAATGGCCTTCTGAAAGCCCAAATATACCACATCCATAGCATCCCCTCTATCTATCCTACTTGTAATCTCCTCAAAGAATTCCAACAGGTTTCCTTAAGAAAACCATACTGACTTTGGTCTAGCTTGTCCTGTGTCACCAAATACTTCATAACTTCATCTTCAACAATTGACTCCAACATCTTCCTAACCACTGAGCTCAGACTAACTGGTCTATAATTTCCTTTCTGCTGCCTTCCTCCTTTCTTAAAGTGTGGAGTGAAATTTGCAATTTTCCAGTCCTCTGGCACCATGCCAGAGTCTAATGACTTTTTTTTGAAAGATCATTGCTAGCGCCTTCACAATGTCTAATGCTACTTCTTTCAGAACCCTTGGGTGCAGTTCATCTGGTCTGGGTGACTCATGTACCCTTAGGTCTTTCAGCTTTTTGAGCAGCTTCTCCCTTGTAATAGTAACTGCACTCACTTCACTTCCTTCACGCACTGCACCACAACTGGTGATGAAATGTCTGCAAGCTGATTGCCAAGCTCGGCAAACACTTCAACCCAAGCTACTAATTTTCACCACCATCCTAAAGAGCATATTTCTTCTCAAAGTTCCTGTACTTATACCCAGTGGCCGCTGCTTTTGTACCTAATAAAGTCGCAATTGAGTATGTGCTCATGGTCTTCTGCTGCTGTAGCCACAGGGTTTGATGTGTTCACAGGTGCTCTTCTGTACACCACTGTTATAGCACATGGTTATTTGTGTTACTGTCAGCTGTGATCAGTTTGATCGTTCTCCTTTGACTCCTCTCATCAACATAGCTTTTTGCCCACAGAACTGCCAATCACTAGATTTTTTTTGTTTATTGCACCTGTAGCACACTGTAATGTTTCACTGCTAATGTAATGGCCTCTCTGTAATGTTCTGCTGCTGAGGTAACGGTTTCTCTGTAGCAGCAATGTTTGGGTTATGACTAGAGATAACGGAGCATGTTAGCCAATGAGTGGGATGTTGTTCTTTCTTGTGTGTCTGGGAGCCGGGAATTCATGGTCTTTTGCCAGGGAGAGATGAGGAGAAAAGACACAAATGCAGAGAGTTGGTAGACTTTGGACAGAGTGGACTTGGAGAGAGGATCCAAAAGTCAACGACAATCAGAGGAGGTCGATGGTGGATGAAGCCTTATCAGTGAGCTCCAACGTGGTGCATTGGACTGTGTCAAGAGAATGAGCCCTTTTTCTTTTCATGTTTTATAGTCAAATTAAGAATTATAAGGCTCAATTGTTTAATCGCATATTGTGTACTGTTATTTCGTGGTAACACGGGACACATCACCCAGCATCCACCCAAACAAGATTTCCTAAGTTTGGCCAGACCGGGGGGCTATCATCCCCTATATTAAGCTGCTAGCTGAAGTGAGAGTTACACACTATTATCTGTAAACTCTAGAGACTCTTATGTTAAAAAATTCCAGGAGATCAGCAGTTTCTGAAATACTTAGATCAACCCATCTGGCACCAACAATTATTCCACGGTCAAAGTCACTTGGATTGCATTTCTTTCACATTCTAATACTTGGTCTGAACAACAAGTGAACCTCTTGACCTTGTCTTCATGCTTTTGTGCATTGTGTTGCTCCCACATGATTGGCTGATTTGAGGACCTATCCTGGATGCATCATATAAATATAATAGCAAAGGAAGCACAACAGTGCCTCTACTTCCTCAGGAGTCTGCGGAGATTCAGTATGTCATCCAAAACCTTGGCTAACCTCTTTAGATATAAGGTGGAAAGTATGTGGACTGCCATATTACTGCCTGGTATGAGATTTACAATGCCTTTTAGCAGAAAATCCTACAAAAGGTAATGGATTCTACCCAGTACATCACAGGTAAAACCTTCCCAACTATTGAGCATATCTACACAAAATGTTGCTGTAGAAAAGCAGCGATCATCATCAAAGATCCTCACCATCCTGGCCATGCTCTTTTCTTGCTGCTGCCATCAGGTAGAAGGTACAAGAACCTCAGGATGCGTGCCACCAGGTTCAAGAACAGTTACTGCCCCTTAACCATCAGGATCTTGAACAAAACGGGATAACTACCCTCATTCTATTTCTGGTATTCCCACAACTGATGGTCTCACTTTAATGACTCTTCATCTTGTTCTATCACGCTCTCGTTATTTATTGTTATTCATTTATATTTGCATTTGCACAGTTTGCTGCTCATTGATCCTGTTTAGTTACTGTTCTATAGATTTGCTAAGTATACCCGCAGGAAGAAGAATCTCAGGGTTGTATGTGGTGACAGGTATGTATTCTGATAATAAATTTTCCTTTGAACTTTAATGAGCTGGTGTTCAAGCGTATCTAATAGGCGTGGCCACCGACTGTATATGCCATTGTGAATCCTGTTGCATGTTCCTAACCTTACCCCTTTGACTTCATGGGGCTTTGCTGACTTCAAGAATCGCGCGTTGACTCGGTCCTGTCATCTCTCAAATGTGGCATCATACCTATAGCCACGTGACAGATTTCATCCCTCTCCTCCAGTGTTGAGAGAGCCTCAGATGCCAAGAATAGGGACAAGAACAAGTCAGCAATGTTTGCCATCTAACAAAATAATGCACATACAAGTCCCGTATGTTTTCTTTGACTGTCATGACAAATGTGAAAGGTAGATGCTGATAGATATCCTGTGTGAACCTTCAAGTTTGTGTGAGCTACAAAGATTGTTGTTGTAGGCAACTTGCAGCAGATGATCCAGTTCTACAAGTTATGGGGTCAAATCAGATGTAGTCAAATACTTGCCTCTTGCTTTGATTTTTTTTTAAATGAGCAGAAGCCCATAAGAAGTAGCATTTAAAACAAAAGCACAGAACTCATGAAATCTCTAATTTTCTGACAACTATTGTTGGCAGAGTTTCAGCTGGTGACCAGAAGGCATACAGGAGCGAGACAGATCAGCTGGTTGAATGGTGTTATGGCAACAACCTCACACCCAAGGTCAGTATCGAAGGATCAGTAGTGGAAAGGGTGAGCAGTTTCAAGTTCCTGGGCGTCAACATTTCTGAGGATCTATCTTGGGCCCAACACATATCAATGCAGTTACAAAGAAGGCATGACAGCAGCTAAATTTAATTTGGTATGTCATCAAAGACGCTTGCAAATTTCTACAGGGGAGAGCACTCTAGCTGGATGCATCATGGTCTGATATGGAGAACCACTGCGCAGGATCAAACTAAACTGCAGAGACTTTAGAACTCAGTTGGTTGCAGCATAGGCACTAGCCACCCCAGCATCTAGGACATCTTCAAGGAGCAATGCCTCAAAAATGCAGCATCTGTCCTTAAGGAGTCCCATCACCCAGGATATGCCTCCTTCTCATTGCTGCCATCATGGAGGAGGTACAGGAGCCTGAAGACACACACTCAATGATTCAGGAACAGCTTCTTCACATCTGCCATCAAATTTCTGAATGGACATTAAACCCATGAACACTACCTCACTACTTTGGCTACATCCACACAAGACCAGATAATTTTGAAAACATCGGTTTTGCGTAAAAACGTTAGGCATCCACACTAAGCATTTTTGAAAATACTTCTGTCCACATTAAAACAGATATTTAGGCGAATCTCCTCCTACTGTGCAGGGGCAGGACACATCTATCGAAAACAAGTGACATGTTTGGTGTCGAATCTTGCCGTGAAAGACTTGGTGCGCGTTCCTTCAGTTACAGACTAGAAAAACTTAAATGATGGACAGCTGTTAGCTCTCACACAGGAGGACTTAAAACTAAAAAAAAAACAAATACTGGAGCGTATGAAGGCAACCGACAGGGAATTCACGGACAGTATGACCCGACTGACAACGAACATTGAAAAACTGACTAACTCTGTTGCATTAATAAAGCCCCTTGTTAAATGTATAAAACATGTCTGCATCAGTATTATCTTGTATTTCCATACAATGTTACATTAGGCTGTTACACTTCTAGTGTCATAGAAGTACTTGTATAAATAGGTAAACCACCTTCATATGAGCAAGAACAGAAAACAGGGCAAAGTGAGTACAGTATACTTACTTATTCAGTAAGTTATGGGTCAAAGCATTTGGTGAGGTACATTTCTAACTCTTCTGGCTTCAGTCTCGTTGCTGCTTGTTCTGAAATTGTTAGGTTGTGTTCAAGAAAACAATGAAATGGCGCACTGCCTTCAGCATCTGTTCCAGCACATCATGGCAGTACTTTCAGATTTCTCCGGTTACCCAATCCACACTGCTCCAGCCAATCCGGCATTTTCAAGATTACACACTCTGGAGGGTGTTTTAGAAAAACTCCATTTTCGGGGGATGAAAACGCCATTTTAGTGTGGACGGAGGGTCAAAACGAAGAGAAAAAGCTTCGGTTACAGATTCATCTGGTCTAGTGTGGACATAGCCTTTGTCTTTTTTTCTCTTTCTTTTTGCACTACTTCTTAAACTTAACTTAACAATATATATACTTCTTACTGTAATTTACATTTTTTTATATTATGTATAAGAACATACTGTTGCCTAATTCTGATTCTGGTCCTGACTTTAATCCTAAAGAACAAATACTGGTAATACTTAGCAGGTTAGGCAGCATCTTGAAAAGAGAAACATGTTTATTATTTCAGGTGGATTTCATTAGAACTAGGAAAATTGACTTGAAACATTAATTCTGCAGGTGCTGCCTAAAATTCTGAATATCTCCAGCATTCTTTTTCATTTAAGATTTCCAGCATCTGCAATGATGTTTTTCATGGGACCTGGTGTGTTCCATAAAGACTTGTTTCAATTCATTCACCACATTGGTAACTTTGTCCTGATAAGCTCTGTTGATGCAGTGTAGATATGGAGGTTAAACGATTCATTTCAATGTGTGATATTGTTTGGCTCAGCAAAGATTCTCCAAGCATCCCATGAGATTAAGAGTGGGCTTTACTTAAAATCTGCAGCAGACCTTGGTGACTAACATATCTGTTATATAGCTCATCGTTAGTGATTGTTAAAAGAAAAACTGTCAAAATAGCCAGTATCTCTTCTGATAAGAGATTCAATCAATTCTTGCTGGATTTGAGAGGCCAGATATTCTAGAATAAGATTACAATTCACCACTTAGATCCACAAGCACTGTACTGTTCGGCAAGAACACAGGCTAACATACAATATCCACCCCAATACATATACTCAATTATATTGAGATTGTTTTATCCTTTATGGGATGGAAGAAGCCTGTCACTCCATGTTCTTCATTCAGTCCAATCCAGATGAAAGGTCTCAACCTGAAACTGTCCATTGTTCAATTTCCTCCAGAGACGCTGCTGACCTGCTGAGTTCCTCCAATGTTTTAGTGTTACTTCATCTTCTCAGCTCTATTGGATTTGTGCAACACATTGAGTGAGGCAGAGTGAAGAAATCCTGCACAGTAATTTATGAGTCCTTGGTGTCATATGCCAATTCCTCTGGATGGAAGTCCCCAACACTGAGAAATAAATTTTTGAGTTTCTTGAAATCAAAGGCCATTTCAACAAAGAGGCACAGATGGTATAATGTGCAAGAAATACATGGCCAGAATGTTGTCAAGCTAGAGTATGGGAGAATGGAAGGTTCAGTAAGTCCCAGAGCTATGATGTGCACCCCAGAGTCATCAACGTCATTCAGTACATGCTCATGACTTCCTGTAAAGGAAATGATTGAGACTAGTGTCCAGTTTTCCTCTGGTCTCTGTACTGCCTCCAAATCAAGATTCATTCCTAAAAAAACAACAGGAAATTTCACAAATCAAGCACCAATTACCAGTAGCAAAACAGGGAAGAGAAATTCAGTCTCAACTTCATTTTATGGACTAACGGTTTTTGCAATAACTTTAGTGATAATGTGCCTCTTATAATTAATAGAGCTGTTGATCTTTGTCTTTTTTTTTAGATTATGTGATCAGCTGAGAAAGCATTTCCACAAGGAGAATGTGCCAGGATTTGGACCCAGCATTTATGAGAAGTGGCAATATACAGGATTTCTATAGAACAGTCCATATTTTGGAGTGGAACCTGAAGGTGGGGGTGGTGTTCCTTATCGTTCTCACTGATAACATTTATGGATTGAGTAGGTGGCATCAGAATAAGAATAAAACTACTCTAGAGAGTAGTTTTGCAGAAGTGCACACTGGTGATGCAGGGAGAGGATGTTTAGGGCAATCATTTTGAGTATGCATCAAATAGGCTGCTCTGACCTTGATGTATTGAGCTTCTTCAGAGCTGTTGGTGCGGCATAAATCCGGACCAGTGGAGAGTATTCTATCACACTACAGACTCTGGAGCTGCCCAGGAAATTATGTTCATGGGAGAAATGGCGACTTCAGCTAGACCCCAGGGTCAGTGATGTTCCTGCAGGTGCATTTTCATTCAGGCATCTCCTGAATTTTCTTGTCAATATTTGTATATATCCATTAGAGGGCATTGTTGTATCATTTATACTTTATTCATACACTGGAAATCATACCGAGGTTTTCAGGAGAAAAATAAATCATATTGAATAGCAGTAAATTGGAACTTAGATATCTTTATTGATTAATACTGCGTTCCATATTGCGTCCTAGGCAACACTGATGAGACAGTATCTTACCGGTGCTCATGAAGATTTAGGAGTTCCAAAATGCCGAAACAGAGCTAGGCTGGCCTCAGTGATCATCCAAATTCCACACAACTGAAACTAATTTGGGTGCTTGGAAGAGGAGCGGGGCCCACCTCGTAAAATAACAAACAGCATCCGTGCACAGAGGTACAAACTGGCAACTTTTACTGCTGTAATTTCAAGCAAATTAACATCTGTGAATGTAGTTATGGTAACTATACCTTTTTTATTAGTTAGATGTTTAGCAATATAAATGAACTGTGCCATTGCCATTTTTCCCAGATTGTGAGATGCTTAGTTTAACATATGTCCAGTACTTTTTTTTGGCTAGTTTTCTGCAACTTTGTGATACAGACATCGGGAACTTCACTAGTAGGTGTGGGGCTGCAGGAATGCAATTCTTATTGATCAAAAGTAAGTGAATTGTGTAAGTTCATTGCATTGAGTCAATGTAAACCAGTCTGTCAAATACCTGTTCTTCTCATTTATTTACTTCTGAGCTGTGTGTTCTACTGACAAGGAAACATGTAAGCCCTTCCTCAGTTATTCTGTGGGTGTTAAGATTCTACCACATTTTATGGGACTGAACCTAGTCCAGGTGTGGGTGCCAATCTTTTCCTGAAAACATTGGTGAAACAATAAAATTATTATTCCAACAATCCAAATCTATTCTTCTATTACGTGCATTTCCATTTGAACTCGCAAATTCTATTGGTATAGTCATATTTACTGGGCTGTCACAGTAAACCCCCATGGTTTTGGGAAAATGCTTATTCTATGAAAAATGTCCCTGCCTTTCAGATATGGATTGGCTAACACAGAAACTTCAGATTTTTACAGAAGGAAAAAACTACTCCTTAATTATATTACAGATCAGATACATAAAACACCAAGAAGCATTAGCTACTATCCTTAATCTCTGAGCTAGAAATGACTTCAATCCCACACCAACTGGGTTGATTCTTAACTGTCCTCTGAGGAATGCAAGCTAATCAGCAAATTGTAGATGTTGAAAATCTGTATTGAAAACAGAAAATGCTGAAAACATTCAGCAAATCTCACAGCATCTGTGGAATAGGAACAAAAGTAACACTTCAGTTCAAAGATTTTTCATCAGAACTGGGGAAGTGAGCAAACAAGATCTTTTTAAGGTGTGTGAAAGGTAAAGGAAGGATGAGGATGGATAGGGCAAAGTTTATATTTCTGATAGGTTGACACCAATATTTACAGACTTACAGAAGGTGTGGTTAATAGATTATTAAGAGCATTTACAGAGAGAGAGAGAGAGAGAGAGGGAGGGGGGAAGGGGGGAAATAACTAAAGGAGCATCTTAAAACTCTGAAATGTAGGTAAGAACTGTTGCTAAAAACAGAATCCAAAAAGAGAACACTGGTGTGAAGCACCATGTCTTTGAAATGGGGGAGGAAACTAAAGCACCTGGAGGAAAACTACATGGTCATGGGGAGAACATGCAAACTCCTCAGAGACAGCAGCAGAATTAAACCTGGGTCACGGTGTTCCACTAACTGCTACACTACTGTGCCGACTCCTAGACTGGGCCTCTGACGTTGCTCCCATGATATCGATGTAAGCTCAAAGAATAGTATTTCATCCATTGATCTATGTCGCAGCACTTGAGATTCAATATTAAACTCAACAAATTCAAACAAAGAACCTTGTGTTTGCTGGGCATTTCATTTTTAATTTATTCTTTTATTTCTTCCATCCTCTGTCTCCTCCTGCCAGTATTTAAAGTAACGTTTTCATTGACAGACATTATCTGTTCCTTCACCCCTTCTCCTCCGTGCAATTTAAAATACACTCGTTTTCTTGATTTTCCAGTTCTTTTAAAGGTCACTGACCTGAATTATTGACTTTGTTTTTCTCTTCCTAGATGCTTCTTGACCCAGAAAGTGCTTTCAGCATTTTCTAAATTTGTTTTAGTAGCAGTGACTTATAAAACAGAGGTCCAGTTTTGCACATGATCTAGCCAAAGTGAAATTAGCCCTCACTGTGTGTTTCGCAAAGAGAGTGCATGGTGCAGGCTCCACAGCTCCAGGGTCCCAAGAGACAAGCAATGTAAATGGAAATAATGTGCAAAAGCAAGAAAGCAGCAGAATGATCAATTTGACAACTTCTTTCAGTGATGAACATACTCCATCTGTATCCAATGTAAGGTGAAGAATAAGATACTCATTTGCTCTTCCCAGAGCTGCTAAAAATACTGTTAACATATTTAAATCAAACAATCTTGCACAAAAGGAATGATCAAGGCTTAATTCCCCACAATAGCAAGCTTGGCTGCATTATTCTAAATTCAACAACAACAAGCGGGCACAAGCTCAAACTAATAGAGAGCAATGATTGGGGTAATGATGATAAAACCTAGGATTACTTAAAGAAATAAATAACCAATGAGTTTCCTTTACTTTAACACTTCTCACACTTTTAGGTTGTCCCAAGTCTCTATACAACCAAATAGTAAGCTTGAGAGAAACAACTAGTTCACCAGCCTTTGTTTGTACAAAGAACTTTGGTCTGGACTCCTGGAGAAAAGCAATTTTTATTGAAGTAGGAAATATTAAAACGGATCTCAACTGAGATCTAAGGGATTGGACTTCAAATTTGCACCATTCCCCTGGATCCATGGATGGAGAAAGGTGAGCTTAAGCATGTTGCACTGAACTACCTCTACAGGTTGAGCCCAAGTGTTTCAAGACACAAGAGAAGTGAGACAAGAAACCTTGAAACGAAGACATAAACAAAACCCTGAGTACAAGATTAATCTTATTAAGTTGTACGATAAATATTAATTTACAATGTTTGTAACTTAAATGTGTCTTGAAACCACTCTTGTTCCTCATTACATCAATATATGTTACATCATTGTTACAAATTTACAATAGCATCCAAAAATTCCATGTTAGATTGCAAACCATTCTCCTACTTTGTTCATAGTTAAAAGAATGCTGAAAAATAGACTTTACTACTTTTTTTCTACAATTAACAGCAATGGTTGCTTTTGTTTTATTTAGGACAATAAATGAACTTTGGCTTATGTATTGACTTTTTTGCTATACATATTGATATCTTGCAAGTATCTGTGAATGCACTGTCAGTCGGCATTACCGGTTAAACATCAATTGATATTTATAGAATCGTACTGATTTGTGGCTAGATTTATCTGGTGGAGAGATTTATCATAAATGGAATTACAAAGTGATGAGAAAGATTCTTCTGCCTATCCAGCAGGCTGTCAATAGGGAGCTGATGAAAATAATTTATAGGTTTGATCTATACTGTTTCTGCATGTGCTCAGTGTTGTGATACTGTTACTTGCTCCTTACAGATGTTCTGTACTATCATTATGTTTGCATCGCCCAGGAAATCTTCTTTATTAAATGCTTTACAAGAAAAGTAAGTTATTAACTGTCTATATTGAATTTAGTTCTTTGAAGATGCAAACAATTATTTTATTTGATATTAGAGATACAGAATGGGACCAGCCCTTCCAGACATGCAGCACAGCGACCCACCTGTTTAATTCCAGCCTAATCACAGGACACTTTACAATGTCTATTAACCTACTAACAGTTACATCTTTGAGCAAAGGGAGGAAACTGGAGCACCTGGAGGACAACCACGAATACTCAGGAAGAACATACAAACTCTCTTACAGATGATGCCAGAATTGAACTCTGAACTCTGACCCCCAGAGCTGTGACCCCCAGAGTTGCACTAACTGGTACACTGCCACGGCACCCCACACTAATAAATGAATGAAGAACTCCAAAATAATTGAATGAACTGATTAAAATATTTGGATGAAGAAGTGTAGTTGTGAGTTCCTCTCCTGAGTAGCTTTGGCAATAAATTTCTGTTTTCTTTTTCTGTAGAGATTTTAAAATCCAAAAGAAAATTTTAAACCATAGACTTTATCTAGGATTAATGCCTTTTACTCTGTCAATCTGATTGTGATATTTTAATAGGGCATCTATTGAGGTGAACTGGTAAAATTGCACTATGTTATTTTCATTACTTACAGATTAAATACCGCTCTCCTTGGAGCCAGTAATCAATTCAGAATTAGAATGGTGTGCCACCTTCACTATCATTCAAGTGAAATTAATATCCTAACAAGTGACAACTATAATGTTCCCAGTACTCTGCTCCCTCAAAGACCAAAGAATTTTAATACTAATTCAAGTATATTAAATGCACAGGGCTTGATGTGAACTGTAATCTACACTTTATTGAAAGACTTGCATTTAGATCTAAAACTGATCCTATATTAAACATAGTAATTAATATATATTATCCTTTGAGCAAGATTTTTACAAGCATTCCTGTCAACTCATGCAGAGATTATCACGTAGCCAGTTCATGATTGCATCTTATTCAGAAACAAGTGTTAGAAAATAAGTCAATAGCAACCATCACCTCCACAAAAAATAGTTCTAAGTCTGCAATTTGTACTAGATACAGTGTGACTATAAGCATTCAGTTTAAATACTTTGAAGATATTGTTTTAACCTATAAAACAACAGCTGGTTTTGTCTTTGAGAAGTATGCAATTATGTATGGAAATAAATCTGAAAGTTCAATAACAAAAAAGATGGATTGAACCTATAAACTCAGTTACAATAATTCCTGATTCTTTGGCTACCTGACCTCCCTTCTCTAACATACCATGTAACTTCATTGTACACCAAGGATACCCTCCTTTTGTGTTGCATGTGTGTGATCTCCACAAATCTACAGTTTGTCAGCAGACAAGCAGCCTGCCGGAAATGAAAGTTTGGAAAATGACACGTCTCATTTTAAGGGAGTTTAAATTTACCTATGCGGCTTTCTCAATTACCGTTTCTCCGGATGTCTGAGGAATTTATGAGAGCTTATCAGAAGAATATAGAACTCGCATTCCATAATTTCACCAATATCAATGTACAGAGAATTCAACAGGGTTGGTGTGGCCAAAACCATTTTAGAAACATAGAAAACCTACAGCACAATACAGGACCCTCGGCCCACAAAGGTCTGCCGAACATGTCCCTACCTTAGAATTACCTAGGCTTACCTATAGCCCTCTATTTTTCTGAGCTCCATGTACCTACCCAGGAGTCTCTTAAAAGACCCGCTCATTTCCGCATCCACCGCCGTCACCCACAGCCCATTCCACACACTCACCGTCCTCTGCGTAAAAAACTTACCCCTGACATTTCCTCTGTACATACTTCCAAGCACCTTAAAACTCTGCCCTCTCATGCTGTCCATTTCATCCCTGGGATAAAGCTTCTGACTATCCACACAATCAATGCGTCTCATCATCTTATACACCTCAGTCAGGTCACCTCTCATCCTTTGTCACTCCAAGGAGAAAAGGCCAAGTTCACTCAACCTATTCTCATAAGGCATGCTCCCCAATCCAGACAGCATCACTGTAAATCTCTTCTCCACCCTTTCTATGGTTTCCACGTCCTTCCTGTAGTGAGGAGACCAGAATTGAGCACCGTGCTCCAAGTGGGGTCTGGCTGGGGTCCTAGATAGCTGCAACATTACCTCTCAGCTCTTAAACTCAGTCCCATGGTTGATGAAGGCCAATGCACTGTATGCCTTCTTAATCACACAGTCAACCTGCGCAGCAGCTTTGAGTGTCCTATGGACTTGGACCCCAAGATCCTTCTGCTTTTCCACACTGCCAAGAGTCTTACCAATAATAATATATTCTACCATCATATTTGACCTACCAAAATGAACCACCTCACGCTTATCTGGGTTGAACTCCATCTGCCATTTCTCAGCCCAGTTTTGCATCCTATCAATGTCCCACTGTAACCTCTGACAGCCCTCCACACTATCCACAACACTCCCAACCTTTGTGTCATCAGCAAATTCACTAACCCATCCCTCCACTTCTTCATCCAGGTCATTTAAAAAAAAATCACAATGAGTAGGGGTCCCAGAACAGATCCCTGAGGCACACCACTGGTGACCGACCTCCATGCAGAATATGACCCGTCTACAACCACTCTTTGCCTTCTGTGGGCAACCCAGTTCTGGATCCACAAAGCAATGACCCCTTGGATCCCATGCCTCCTGACTTTCTCAATAAGCCTTGCACGGGGTTACCTTGTCAAATGCCTTGCTGAAATCCATATACACTACATCTACTGCTCTACCTTCATCAATGTGTTTAGTCACATCCTCAAAAAGTTCAATCAGGCTCGTAAGGCATGACCTGCCTTTCACAAAGCTATGCTGACTATTCCTAATCATATTATGCCTCTCCAAATATTCATAAATCCTGCCTCTCAGGATCTTCTCCATCAACTTACCAACCACTGCAGTAAGACTCACTGGTCTATAATTTCCTGGGCTATCTCTACTCGCTTTCTTGAATAAGGGAACAACATCCACAACCGTCCAATCCTCTGGAATCTCTCCCGTCCCCATTGAGGATGCAAAGATCATCACCAGAGGCTCAGCAATCTCCTCCCTCACCTCCCACAGTAGCCTGGGGTACACCTCGCCCAGTGCCGGTGACTTATCCAACTTGATGCTTTCCAAAAGCTCCAACACATCCTCTTTCTTAATATCTACATGCTCAAGCTTTTCAATCCGCTGTAGGTCATCCCTACAATTGCTGAGATCCTTTTCCGCAGTGAATACTGAAGCAAAGTATTCATTAAGAACCTCTGCTATTTCCTCTGGTCCCATACGCACTTTCTCACTGTCGCACTTGATTGGTCCTATTCTTTTGATACTATCTCTGATCAACAGTGCCACTCCCCTACCTCTTTTGCCTCTGCCCTTTCTGAAACATCTAAAGCTTGGCACTATAAATCAAGTCAAGTGAAGTCTCTTTTTATTGTCATTTCAACCATAACCGCTGGTACAGTAAAAACGAGACATTTTTCAGGACCATGGTGCCACATGAAAAAGTACAAAAACTACACAGAACTATGTAAAAACAACACAGACAAAAAAAACTACACTAGACTACAGACCTACCCAGGACTGTATAAAGTGCACAGAACAGTGCAGGCATTACAATAAATAATAAGCAAGACAATAGGCAGAGTAGAGGGCAGTAAGTTAGTGTCAGTCCAGGCTCTGGGTATTGAGGAGTCTGATAACTTGGGGAAGAAACTGTTACATAGTCTGGTTGTAACAGCCTGAATGCTTTGGTGCCTTTTCCCAGATGGCAGGAGGGAGAAGAGTTTGTATGAAGGGTGCATGGGGTCCTTTATAATACTGTTTGCTTTGTGGATGCAGTGTGTGGTGTAAATGTCTGTGATGGCAGGAAGAGGGACCCCGATCATCTTCTCAGCTGACCTCACTATCCACTGCAGGGTCTTGCAATCCGAGTTGGTGCAATTTCCTGCCCCTGAGCCATCCAAGTCTCTGTAATGGCCACAACATTATAGCTCCAAGTACTGATCCAGACTCTAAGCTCATCTGCTATGTTCATAATACTCCTTGCATTAAAATAGACACATCTCAAACCATCAGTCTGAGCATGTCCCTTCTCTATTACCTGCCTATCCTCCCTCTCACACTGACTCCAAGCTTTCTCTGTTCGTGAGCCAACAGCCTCTTCCTCCGTCTCTTCAGTTTTGTTCCCACCCCTCAGCAATTGTAGTTTAAACTCACCCCAATAGCCTTAGCAAACCTCCCCGCCAGGATACTGTCCCCCTCCGGGATCAAGTGCAACCAGTCCTTTTTCACTCCTCCCCTAAAAGAGGTCCCAATGATCCAGAAATCTGAATCCCTGCCCCCGATCCAATCCCTCAGCCATGCATTTATCCTCCCACCTCATTCTATTCTTATACTCATAGTCACGTGGCACAGGCAGTAATCCTGAGATGACTACCTTTGTGGTCCTGCTTCTCAACTTCCTTCCTAACTCCCTGTAGTCTGTTTTCAGGACCCCCTCCCTTTTCCTGCCTATGTTGTTCCTACCAATATGTACTACGACCTCTGGCACTTCAGGATATCGTGGACACGATCAGGAACATCACGGACCCTGGCACCTGGGAGGCAAACTACCATCTGCGTTTCTTTCCTGCGTCCACAGAATCACCTGTCTGACCCCCTAACTATAGAGTCCCCCATCACTGCTGCCATCTTCTTCCTTTCCATACCCTTCTGAGCCACAGGACCAGACTCTGTGCCAGAGGCATGGCCACTGTCGCTTCCCCCAGGTAGGCTGTACCCCCCAACAGTACTCAAGCAGGAGTACTTATTGTTAAGGGATACAGCCACAGGGGTGATCTCTAGCCTCTGACTATTGCCCTTCCCTCTCCTGACTGTTACCCACTCATCTATCTCCCCAGACCCTGGTGTGACTACCTGCCTATTCCTCCTGTCTATCACCTCCTCACTCTCCCTGACCAGACGAAGGTCATCAAGCTGCATCTCCAGTTCACTAACACAGTCCCTAAGGAGCTGCATCTCAACGCACCTGGTGCAGATGAGGTCATCCTGAATTTCCCACATCACACCGAGCGCAGAACACATTCTTCCTGTCTGTATTCTACACAGGCAACCTACCTCGCCTCAACCCATTATTGCTGAAGCCCCGTTGAGCCAAAGCACTTCTACTCTGTGTCCCTCTACTATACGCCCGCTCTATAAAGCTGTCTCATTTTAAACTCTTCTCGCCGTTCTCATTGGCTGAAGTCCATGCACTTCCACAGTCATACCCCGATCAAACAGCTGAAGAAATAGCCGCCTCCTTTTAAACTTTTCTTGCTTTTAAAGTGTTGGAAAATACGGAAAAATTATAAATTTAGAAACTCCTACTCTGTAGTTTTGAATATCCTAAAGCATGTAACTTCTGCATTTATTCTTAGCAATTCTGTACTTTATCACCGAATCACCTTCTGTAGCCTTTTTTTTGTCCACATTCCTGGTACCATCCACCTAATACACACACATTTTATCCAATGGATTCTCATCCCCTTCTGCCATTTGGTTCCACCTGTCCTTTACCTTCCCCCTAATCATGCTTCTTACTGCTCTGTTTTTCTACTTATCACATTCAGGCTGCTGTCTCCATAATCCCCCAACTCTTCCCACTCCCCATGCAGTCCTGTCTGCTTGTTTTTTCTCTTTGTTTACCTCCAGCTGTTGTCCACTTGCATTTCTTCCGTAAGTTCACCCAGCTCCATCCATCCCCACCTGGCTCCATCTGGCTATCATCCTCCACCCCTTCTTGGTCCCGCAATCGCCCCTTTCTCACCACTGCCCCTCTCCTACCTATACCAGTCATTATCCCTCTCCACCCTTAGTCCTGATCCAGGACGTTGAACTGAGTCATCAACAAAGCCTTTCCTCCCCCACCCCTCCCTCCCCAACAGGTTCTGTTTGACCCATTAAGATCCCCCAGCAGACAGTTAGTTATGACAGATTTCAGTATCTGCGTTTTTGATATCCACCTGCAGCCTCTTTGTGGATAAGTTACTTGCTGTTCCAGAGAGTCCTTACTAACATACTAGGCATTTTTGCTATGGGTGATGTAAGCCATTATATATTGTTTGTATTGAGCTGGGAGTTGCATGTCTGGCTATTACTTATTGTGTAAAAGGGATTGCTATTTTTTAAGATTGTTTTGTTCACTATCTACTGATTTTGAGAAGGGCCACGTGGAAAAAAGAATCACCAATCTTCAGTTCATTTGATCCTGGCCATATAAGTAGTAGGGATGGTAACATACTATTCATCTTATCAAACTGGATATCCAAGTATACAGATGATTGATGTAGAGGCATGTGACTACTATGACAGAATTAGAATTCAACTTAATTACCTGAGCAATCTTGAAAGAAAAAGTGAATTCCAAAAATGGTAAATAATGAAACTTACAATTATTATAAAAACCCTCCTGTTTCACCAATGCTGTCGAGGGAAGAAATGTGCATTCTTATCTATTTTGTGACCCTTGGTAAGAGAGTTCATGGTTGAGATAATGGCCTTTCTTGAAAGCAAGGACGTTAGAGATGGAACTGTGAGAACTGTAAGGGTAACTGTCAAATTTGATGACCATATTTCAGAACTGGCTGCTGCAGATGCAAAGTTATCAACCTATAATGTAAGCCCAGTTTTCTCACTGCCTCTTGGGTATTTCCAGCATCCTCCTTCATTTCAGGCTTCTGGCAGCTGTTGTGGTCTGTGTGTCATAATTCCAGAACTTTTAGTTCTGATGTTTTCATTCATTTACACCTCCCCAGACAGACTAGCTGCAACTATCAAGCCCTCCTGTTCCCTCTCAGCCAGAGGCACCAACCGTCATGTCAATCAATTCTAAACACAAGAGATTCTGAAGTTGCTGGAGATCCTGAGCAACACATACAAAGAGCTGGAGGAACTCAGCAGGTCAGACAGTACCTACGGAGGAAAATGTATATGAGCCCGGTATCTACTTTATATCTATATTGTTGTGCAATTATTATGTTTATTATGGGTAATTAGTCACGTGGGTGGGGGTCTGGTAGAAGCAAAGAATTTAGTTATGTATTCATGCTTTGTCTTTAGTTCAGACCAGTTTGGATAGAGTTAGAAAGCGGGTCAGGAGTGATATGGATGATATCTTTTTGGAGACTGCTTAAAATCACTTAAGTGTGCTTGAATATTCTTGGATACATTTAAGAACGCTTGGTTTAAGTACACTTAAGTGCACTAATACTGTTTATTTCATTACATCGTTAGTTTTAGTTTCATTAGTTTTCATCATTTTAAGTTTGTTCATTTTCCTGGTTTCTTAATAGAGCAAGTATATTCTTTGACTTGTAACTTTGTTTTTGGATGGATGGTCTGACTTGCTGAGATCCTCTAGCACCTTATGTGTATCAATCTTGTTCTCCACCCCACTGCAGATATTCTCTCGTTCTGTCCAGTTCTTCCCACTTGCTGTATCTCCAAACACACTTGATTTCCAGGTTATGACAAATCTAATGAAAGGTTATCAACCTGAAACATTATTTCTCTCTTTTTTTGCTCCTGTTGTACCCTGGTAAGCATTCTCAGCACTTTCGGCTTTTTAATCTCACAACCATGCTGTTCATTCCCTTATGCCTTCTGAAATTTTTCGGCAGGTGGCTGTGCTTAAAAATCACACAACTATCTTTAGTATCCAAGAGAAATCCGATCATCTCCTCTTGGTATTTATTTGCATTACCATGGATGAATTTTTCACTGTCAGCATCAAAGACCATAGAACAGTATAACACAGTACAGGCCCTTCCACCTATGATGTCGTGCCGTCCTTTTAACCTACTCCAAGATCAATCACATAGTTCCTTCCCACATAACTCTCCATTTTTCTTTCCTTGAGGTCATTATTTACCAAATACTTGAGCAGCCATGTAAATAGTGTGGCTTCTAGAAATCACATCTTGCAACTTTAAAGATTTTCCACCATCCACAAGGCACAATTCAAGCATGAGATGGAAAACTGTCCACGGGATTCCAAATGTAACAGCACTCAAGAAGCCCGATACCATGCAAGATAAAGCTGCCTAAACTATCTTTACCACTCTAAAGGTTCATTCACTCCTCCACCTCCATCACTCTAGTTAGTAACAACTATGTAAAGTAATTCAGCAACTTGTCAATGTTCCCTTGGTTGTGCCTCACAAACCTGCCTCCTTTGCACTAAAAGGGCGAAAGCAGGAGAAGTAAAGGAACCACACCTGCTGCCCCTCATCTAATCTGATACACTACCCAGAACTGGAAATAAGCTCCTTGTTACTTCATTGTCACTGGGTGTAAAAAGTATAACCCTTTAACAAACAGCACATGGAGAACACATTCAGTAGGTCAGCAGTGGTTCAAGAAGTAGCTCACTGCCAGTTTCTCAAGGGAAACTGGGGGAGGACGATTATTGTTATGCTTTCAACTGCATCCAGATTCATAAATGAATGTAACAGAAATTCATATCATCTTTACCCAGAAGCTCTGCTCCATAGACCATACTGTTAGGTATTTGTTTCAAAACCCTTGAGGTTATCAAAGCCTTATTCCTGATTCTTACATTATGACTCACATAGCACAAGTTGAAAAGACATTCAGTAGTCACTTTATTAAGTGAACCTGTACACCTGCTCGTTACCGCAAATATTTAAGCACCTAATCATTTGGCAGCAACTCAGTGTATAAAAGCATGCAGACATGGTCAAGAGGTTCAGCTGTTGTTCAGACCAAACATCAAAATGGGGACGAACTGTGACCTAAGTGACTTTGACCATGGAATGATGGTTGATGCTAGACGGGCTGGTTTGAGTATCTCAGAAACTGCTAACCTCTTGGGATTTTTATGCACAACAGTCTCTAGAGTTTACAGAGAACGGTGCAAAAAACAAAAAAATCTAGTGAGTTGCAGTTCTGTGGGTGAAAACACCTTGTTCAGGTTAGAGGAAAATGGTATCACTGGTTCACACTGACAGGAAAGCGACAGTAACAGTAACACAGTGGTGAGCAGAGGAGGATTTCTGAATGCACTACATGTGGAACCTTGAAGTGGATGGGCTACAGCAGCAAAGGATCATGAACATACACTCAGTCTCTACTCTATTTGGTACCTCCTGTACCTAATAAAGTGGCCACCGAGTGTATTTCCCGATCAACTAAGATACAGTCAAGGTTCAAAGTTTGCAGTAAACTTATTGTCAAAGTACATACTGTATGTTACCATATACAACCCTGAGATTCATTTTTCTTGTGGGCATACTCAATAAATCCATATTAGAATAATAGCCATGACAGAATCAAAGAAGGACTGAACAAAACTAGATGTTCAACCAATGCACAAAAGACAACAAAATGTGCAAATACAGAAAGAAAGAAATAATAATATTAAAGAAATAAGTAATAAATATCAAGAACATGAGATGAAGAGTCCTTGAACGTGAATCCACAGGTTGTGGGGACATTTCAATGATGGGGCAAGTGAAGCTGATTGATTTTATCCCCTTTAGTTCAAGAACCTGATGAGTGAGTGGTAGGATAGAGATAGTCATGAGACTTGAAATAATAGACTGGAAAGAAGTTCAGAGCTTAGCTGCTTGTGTTATTATCCATTAGGAAAAGAGTTCTGTAATGTTATCTACTGTCAAATTAGTGCTGGAGGATGGAGTTTCTTAATATATACATATACATTAGTTAAATACTTTTTGATAGACTGATATTATAATTGGAGAGTTAGGGATCTAGAAGGATAAACTTTAATGGGTTGAATTTTGCTTTTGCCCTGTGTTTTCATCAGAAGATCATGTGGGCTGAAGAACCTCCTTCTGAACTTTCTTTGTGACCTTGTCTGCATATTTTCTCTAAAAGGGGATGAGTATCATCATAAAAGTGTTGTTAGCACTTGTAACTTTAATGGAGGAGAGTCACCATTCAGGTTACAATGTGCAGCAGGTTAAAATCAGAAGTGGTTCTATTAAATTTGGTCCTGTCAACATACATCTTCATTTTCTCTGTAAGATTAGGGTGGTCTAAAGCTCTCAGTAGATGATCTGACAGACTAAATCTCAAACAAATTGTTCTGTTCCAGTAATCCCTTGTCCAGGTATGATCAGTATTAGCTGAAGGGCTCCCCATAACTCTGCACGTCAGCACATTTTATTATAACTGCCACTGAGCAGTGCAGCCTGAACTGCCGTCAGGTGAATCTTAAAGACACTTTAGCTTGTATTTTGACAAGGAATAGTATTCTTTCATGTTTCTTTTTTATGTAATGGAGTAAACTAGTTGATAGGTAAATAAATCACATATGGTCCTCAGACTGAGCATAAGAAATCTGATCAGAGTAAAATGCGTGAGATATTTCAGTTAACTTTCAGACTTAAACATTACTCAGGACTCTAAAATGTGATATTATTTTTTTTATTGAAGATGCTACTTCACTCTTATTGAAACACGGATAGTTTATTAGGAACACTATTATTTTGATGTATTGATTTTATTTTGTGCCTCATTACAAAATCAATAAAACCTAATATTGTGTGTGTGTGTGTGAGTGCACCTTAACTCCTGGTGGAGTCGTCGGGGCGCTGTCATGACAAGCTTTATGCACTGATCATTTTGGTGATTGCTCATCATACGGCGTGTCTTGGGCATCTGAAACCTGGCAGAGCCCATCCCTCTCCAGGAATATACAGTATGTTGTATTATAAACAAAGATAACAGAAATTTAATTTACCACTGAATATTAATACATATTTTAGTCCTTAGTATATAAGTCCCTTTTCCAGAAGGATATGGTCATGTCTGAGTCCTTCATATTTGTTTGAACTCTTACATTGCAAAGGGAAAAAAGGAAAAGAAATAACTACAGTTTTGGTCAAAATATAGAAGTGGTTTAACAGTGATTTTCACAAGGCAAACAACCATATACTACAATGATCTCTTCTCTCTCAGCTGCCTTTCATCTTTGCACAAGATGATTATTTGAATTCTGATAGTAGCCTGTATTTGCTCTTTAAAAATATAACTATGAAAATAAATAGTGGAATATTTGCCATGTTATAAGTATATCAGTTGTTAATGTTTATAGCAGAAATTAATTACAAACATAAATGCATTCTTTACAATAAATCTCACAAATCATTAAATGGTAAATCAGGAGTATTTAAAGTTTACTCAAAGAGTATTTAAACTGGGCATGGAAATGTTGCTGGATTTTCGTGCAAGCTTATATTTTCATAATCAATACATTAGCAAAAGGATTATGGTAAGCACAATCCAGCAATATACATTACAGAAACATAAGGGCTTCCAGATTATAGAATGGTTATATTTGTTCATTTGGAGCAACATTAAAACCATAACAGTCATGGTGAGGGCTGAAGTCTGCCTCTGACTATAACAAAGATTACAGTCAATGTTATCCATGACGCAACATAACTGCTATTTGTTGGGCTGTTAACTCCAGAAAATGCAATTTAACTGAACGCCATCCAATAGTCAGGAAATATATCAAGGTCCATTCTTATTAAATTCCATGACAGCTGGTTAGACTAACCACATGATTTATTATGTATCAGTGTACGAATTTATTCCCAGATGATACATTGGCTCCTGAATCAAGAAAAGAACACCTGTTACATTGATTTAAATTGCTGCCCTTTTCCTGCAGCTGGAGAAGAATAAACCAATTCCCAGAAGAGCATCTATTTGGATAAAGCCCAGCGAATGAGCCTCAAAACCCGGTGCTTGAATGTATGTGTTAAAACAAGCTCAGTCATTACCTTGTTCTTCAGGAATTGGGACTTTTACCCTGTAAGGAAGCTGAAACAACCTGCTGCTTACCGCCCAAAATGCTCAAAATGCTTTGAATTCTTGCCGTATGGATACAGACTCTCAAAGAACCACATCACTGTACCGCAGACTCACATCCTCAGCACTGCATTGCCTAAATTGTAAGGTTGCTAAATTTTCTTGTACTTGGGCAAACTGCACAGTAAAGTCATTACATTTCTAACTTATAATGGTTGGTACGATCAGTGACAGAATGCAATAACCAAAAATACAATAAGTGGCTTGGAAGAGTTGGCCAGAGACCAATGTATTAAGGTCATCATACATATATCAGTTTTATATTACACAGGGTTCACTAAAGAGAGCATCATTGTCATTAAGATTCATTGGATCAATATACATGATCTCTGTTTGAATAGCTATATTTGGCTGTTCATGCGTGTTTCATTTGACTTGTTTATATTACAATGTAATAAGGAGAATTGATACGCAGAATCTGCATAGTCGGTTAGCTTCCACTTATAAAGTCATTTGGTACAGTTCTTTAATACATAATCTTTAGCAGTACTGTGGCCAAAATATTAACCTGCTGGAGGAGCTCAGTGGGTCAGGCAGTAAGAGTGTAGGGAAAGGCTGGAGTGTGTTGTGACCCTGCATCAGGACTCCTATAGTCACTGTCTTTACAGAAGGATTGTGTGATATGGTTGGAGAGGGTTTCATCTAGGTCAGGAATTTTTGAAATGTACACAAGATGACTGTCTTGATCATTATGTTTTCAGTGCAGCAAGGAAGGGATCATCTAGTTCTGGGGAATACTGTAAGCAGGTCACATATCAGTGAGTGAAATCCTGAGGAACCATGATCATTGTATCATGAGGTTAGAAATTTGATATTGAGAAGATAAAGGAACTTCTCAAATTCTAAACAGATAACGTGAGTAGGATATATGTAAACTTGCCAATGGTGAAGAGGGACCAAAGATGAATGGGTAAAATTATAATGGAATGATGGTAGACATTTAACAAAGACAACAGGCCAGGTACATTTTCACCATAGATCAGAATCAGAATCAGAATCAGAATCGGACTTTAATCGCCAAGTACCTGTGCACATACAAGGAATTTACTTCCGGCAGATGTTGTCTCTCTGCTCATAACAATAATAATGATAAATATAAATGAAAATATAGATTATACTTACAAGTAGGCCAAGTAATAGTTAGCTGACAGTTAGATGGATGCTAAGAGGCCAAAGCCAGAGTTCATTGGATGGCAAAGGAGAAAATAAGTGAATAAATGGTTGATGATGAATATCAGATTAGTAATTCAGGAAGAAGTCAGGATAGATGTTGTAAACTGAGAATTATGATGAAAATGGACACAGGATGAGCAAAGAAGAAAATGAGAATAGAACGGTAGTTTAATGGAAGGCCAAAAATCTTCCATCGGTTTATAAATAGTAAGCAGACTGCAGAAGGTGGATGTTTATAGGGACCAGTATGGTGCTCTAGGCTCAGAAATGCAGAACTTTCTATCAAGAGAATAGATATTGGAAATATCTTAGTAAAAGCAGAGATAGAAATGATAATAGACAAGTAAAAACTTACCTCAGTCCACAATTGCAGGTTCAGGTCCACCATGTCCAAGAAGACCGTTAGGTACTCCTGTACGCTGATCCCAATTTCTAGCACTTGATTCAGAGCTTTATAAGCTTTAAATGTTGTGACAATACTTCCCTTAATCACTCCCTCAAATACATGTACTGCATTCCAGCATGAAACAAATACTTCCTCGTTCCTCCTAACTCTCATATCCTTCTGTTTAAACTTGTGCCCTGTTATGAGAAGAATTTCTCACTATCCACCTTATCAAAGCCCGTCATACTTATGTATAACCCAATCAAGTCCTTCCTCAGTCTCCTCTGCACCAAAAAACCCAACCTATTCCGTCTTTCCTCATAATGAAATGTTTCATCAGCAGCAACATCCTGGTAAATCTTCTCTGCACTCTCTCCAGTGCAATTATACCCTTCTGTGATGACTAGAACTGCACGCAATAGCCCAACTATGGTCTTACCAAGGTGTTATAGAACTATTCCAATGATCCCCAGACTCTTAAGGTCTCGTCCTTGCCTACAAAAAGCCAGAATATTGCATGCCTTTATCAACACCTTAGAAACTGTTTAGAAAATTAAGTATGGCTTCATATGGGGAAGTCATGTCTTACAAACTTAACTGAGTTTTTTGAGGAGGTGATGAAGTGATTGCAAAGCCTTAGTAAAGGTTTTAACAAGGTCCCTTATGGTAGACTGATACAAAAGATTAAGCACATTTGTTCCATGAAGGCTTGGTAGATCGGATTCAAAATTGGCTTGTTCTGCTAAGATCAGCAATGAGATCCTCTGTTGATTATGATATATTTAAATGATTTGGATGCCATTGTAACTGGACTGATTAGTAAGTTTGCAAATGACACAGACATAGCAGAGTTGTGAGTGGTGCAGGAGGTTGCCAAAAGATTCAAAGTTCAAAGTAAATTTATTATCAAGGTTACATACTGTGTAAGTCACCATATACTACCTTGAGATTCATTTTCTTGCAGGCATCCCAGGAAAAAGAGAAATACAGTGGAATGAATGAAAAACTACACACAAAGACTGACAATTAATCTGTAAAAGAGGACAATGGGCATTTTTAAATAAATAAATAACACTGATGACATAATTCCTTAAGCCATAAGATATAGGAGCAGAATTTGGCATTTGACCTATCGAGTTTGCTCTACCATTTCATCATGGCTAATCCAATTTTCCTCTCAGCCTTAATCTCTGCCTTCTCCCTGTATGTCTTCATGCCCTGACCAATCAAGAATTTATCAGCCTCTGCCTTATATATACATAAAGACTTGGCCTCCACCGCGCCTGTGACAAAGAATTCCAGAGATCCACCATTCTTTGGCTAAAGAAATTCCTCCTCATCTCCATTCTGAAAGGATGCCCGTCTATTCTGAGGCTGTGTCCTGGGGCCTTAGACTCTCCCACCATAGGAAACATCCCCTCCACATCCACACTATCAAGATGTTCACCATTCAATCAGATTACCCATCATTCTTCGGAATTCTAGTGAATACAGGGCCAGAACTATCAAATACTCTTTATATGACAAGCCATTCAATCCCAGAATCATTTCTGTGAACTTCCTTTGAACCCTCTCCAGTTTCAGCACACCATTTCGAAGATAAGATGCCCAAAACTGTTCTCAGTACTCCAAGTGAGGCCTCACCAGGGCTTTATAAAGTCTCAACATTACATCCTTGCTTTGATATTCTAGTCCTCTTGAAATGAATGCTAACATTTCATTTGCCTTCCTCAGCACAGACTCAACATGCAAATTAACCTTGAAGGAATCACGCATGACTCCCAAGTCCCTTTGTACCTCAGTTTTTGTATTTTCTTTCCATTTAAAAAATAGTCAGTCCTTCCATTTCTTCTACCAAAGTGTATACACTTTCTGACACTGTATCCATTTGTCATCTCTTTGACCATTCTCTGAATCTGTCTAAGTCCTTCTATAGTCTCACTACTTCTGCATAACTACCTACCTCTCCACCTATCTTCATATTATCTACAAACTTTACAACAAAGCCATCAATTCCATCACCCAAATCATTGCCATAAAACAATAAAGAGATTTGGTCCCAATACAGACTGCTGTGGAACACCACTAGTCACCAACAGCCAACCAGAAATGGTTCCCTTTATTCACATTCTTTGCCCTCTACCAATCAGCCACTGCTTTATCCATGCTAGAATCTTTTCTGTAATACCATGGGCTCGTAGCTTGTCAAGCAGCCTCATTGGCACGTTGTCAAAGGCCTTCTGAAAATCCAAGTACACAACATCAAGCAGTTTTCCTTTGTCTATCCAGCATGCTATTTCTGCAAAGAATTCCAACAGTTATGGATTCTTCAGATATTCATTCAGTTCATCCACCATTTCATTGTCCCTCATTACTACCTCTCCAGCATTGATTTTCCAGTGGTCCAATATCCACTCTCACCTCTCTTTTACACCTTATGTATCTGAAGAAACTTTCGGTATCCTCTTTAATATTATTGGCTAGCTTACTTTCGTCTTCCTTCTTTACCTTCTAACTTACTTTTTTAGTTGCCTTCTGTTTGTTTTTAAAAGCTTCCCAATCCTCTGGCTTTCCACTAATTTTTGCTCTTTTATATGCCTTCTCTTCGGCTTTTATGTTGGCTTTGACTTCTGTTGTTAGCCACAATCGTGTCAGCATGAGTTGGAGAGTCCCTGAGAGTGACTCCATAGGTTTAGAGTCAGCTCAGAGTTGAGGTGACTGAAGTTATCCAACAGTAAACACAAAGTACACTGCAGATGCTGTGGTCAAAGCAGCACATACAACAAGCTGGAGGAACTCAGCAAGTCGGGCAGCATCCGTGGAAACAAGCTTGTTTCCACAGATGCTGCCCGACCTGCTGAAGTTATCCATGTTGTGCCTTCCTTGTGATGGTTCTTATGTGCTGGTCCCAGGACAGATTCTCTGATATGATAATGCCCAGGGATTTAAAGTTACCAGCCCTCAATAGCTATGATCCCTTAATGAGGTCTGGCTCGTGGATCTGCAGTTTCCTCCTCCTGTCGTCAATAATCAACTTGACACTGATTACGCTAAGGGTGAGTGAGAGGTTTCTGTTGTGGCACCATTCAACCAGATTTTCAATCTCCCTTCTGTTTGGTGGCTCATCACCACCTTTGTTTCGGCCACCAACAGTAAGCAAAATTAATTCTGGGGATGGAGCTGTACTTAGTCATGCAGTCAGAAGTATAAGCTGCGTAGAGCAGGAGGCTAAGCAAACAAGTGCGTTTAAGGAAATGGGGTTCGAAACTCCCTATATCGACTACCTTGCTGGCAAACATGCAGTTTCTGGTGAATAAAATCGGTGATCTCAGAGCCAGGGTGCTGAATCAGAGGGACATTAGGACCATGTGTGTCCTTTGTTTCACAGAATCCTGGTTAACCCCCTCCGTACCAGATGCAGCGATTCAGATCGATGTGTTTACTATACACCATCGGGTTAGATCTATAGAGTCTCTCAAAAGCAGAGGTGGAGGAGTATGCCCCATGATCAACTCTTCTTGGTGCACAAATTTATCAGTGCTGTGTCAATTCTGCTCGCCAGACCTGGAATGTCTAGCAGTTTAAGTGCCGTCCTTTTTACCTACCACAGGTGTTCTGTGGGATCATTTTGGAAGCAGTTTACATTCCACCTCAGGCCAATGTCGAGCAGGCTTTAGATAATCTGCACGAAACAACACATTGTAACACCTTCACCATTGTTCTGGGAGATCTTAACCAGGCCAGTCTGAAAAAACTCACTAAACAATTACCATCAATAGATCACTTGCAATACCAGAGGCACCAACACACTGGACCATTGCTACACCAACATCAAGAACACCTGCCATGCCATTCCACACCCTCACTTTGGGAATTCTGATCACCTGGCGGTACTTCTACTCCCTGAGTACAGGCAGAGACTGAAGACTCCAGCACCAGTAGTGAGGACCAAGAAGGTTTGGACAAGGGAAGCACAGGAGCACCTGCAGGATTGCTTTGAATCGGTGGACTGGACTGTATTCAGGGATTCACCTTCAAACCTGGATGAGAATGCTGCAGTAGTTACCGACTTCATTAAAACCTGTGTGGATGGGAGGTTCCGGTGACGTCATGGTTGAGAATGGCAGCTTAAGTCAATAGCTCCTCCGGAAAAATGCATATTTTGCACCATTAACCCATCAAATATAGGATTTTTCGAAAGTATTTGAACTGGTAAAAGGGGCAAGAATGGGGAAAAAGAATGGAAATTAAAAAAAGCGACACTGTGGAGCCTGTGGATGAGAGGAGTGCAGCGAGAGGCTCTCCTACCCGATCGCATGCTAGCGAGGTGGATGCTGGGCCTCGTTCAGGTGAAGCGGCAAATATGATCAAAATTTCAAAAGAGATACGGGAGTTCCAAATAGATATAAAACAGCAGCTACATGATATTAAGTCAGAGCTCACCAACGTCAATCAAAAAATAGCAGTGGCAGAGACTCAAATTGAGAAGGTGGAAGATCGCACGCAAAACGTGGAACAGATGCTAAGTGAGATGATAAAAAAATTAAATCAACAAGAAGGTAAACTGCTTGACCTGGAGGGAAGATCATGGCAGAAAAATATCAGGATATACAGCTTTTCTGAAGGAGTGGAGGGTTTGTCTTTGTTGGAGTTTGTAGGAAAGTTGCTGCGGGATGCACTGGAGCTTCCCTTGACTATAGAGCTGGAAATTGAGAGGGTGCATCACGCGATCGTCCCACAACCTACCAGAGGCAGAGAAGATAAGCCATGCTCAATAGTAATTAAATTCCTTCGATACAGTACTGAGGCAGAGATTCTACAAAGGGCCTGGGTAAGAAGAAAGTGTTTTTAGACGATAAATTAACATATTTCGAACAAGATTATCCCCCCCCATGGTCCTGCAGAAACATAAAGAATACTCTGAAGTAAAGCGAATACTAAAGCAAGAAAGGATTAGATTTTAAACTCTGTACCCTGCTAAGCTTTGAGTGTTTTATCAAGATGGGATCCAACTGTATCAGACAGTGGAAGAGGCGACTACAGACATGAAGGTCAGAGGGTTGCCCATCAGCGTGATCAAACCGAGGGAAAGCCTGGCAGAGGAATCATCTCACTCCGCTTGGGAAATAGTGCGAGAATTGAGGAGGCAAGAGACGTGAGGAGGCAGAGAGAAGTCTATCAGGAAGAGATTGGGAATTTTCCAAAGACTGCCCTCACCCCCTCCAGAAGAGCCATAAGGTTTGGCTAACTATAAAAATGTTGAGAAGCTAAACGGAAGCAAAAGTAGACGGTGATATACCTATCTCGAGAAATACTTATTAGAATATGGATTTTATATTACTTAGTTGTTATTCTTTATTTGCTCAGTTACTCCTTTTTCCCCACCAAAACGAGAATATATATATGCGTGCATATAGGAGTACACAGGGAAATCTTTTCTGTGTAATGGATTTGTTTACTGACTTTTATGAATACTGCAATGGGGGCCCTCAACTCACAAGTAGGAGGGGTTATCCCCCACAGCTAGACATTTCCTCTAGCTTTACTCAGGGTCATCTTCTAGAGACCTCAGCCTTGAAATCATACCTTTGTTGCGTTTTTTGTTATTATTTGCATTTCTTGGTTCTTAATTGTTCAGGGAGTAGATGGATTAAGTTTTATTCTGCTAATTTCAATGATACATTGAAAGATAAATACAGATGGCTAAGGACAAAGTAAAATTCATTTCTTTTAATGTCAATGGGCTATTAAATCCAATCAAATGTAATAGAATTTTATCCCAAATGAAAAAAGAACAAGGCCATGTAGTGTATTTACAGGAAACTCACTTAAGTGATAATGAGCATAGAAAACAAAAGAGAACGGGCTTCACTAATTTGTTTTTCTCCTCATATAAATCAAAACATAGGAGAGGAGTTGCTATTCTTATCTCAAGTAAGATAAATTTTGAAAAAGTATTCAAAATGGGAGATAAGGAGGGCAGATATATTCTGGTAAGGGGGACCATAGATGGAAATTCAGTTACTCTATTGAATATATATGCACCTCCAGGAAGTGATAATGTTTTCTTTTGGAAAATTACTGATTTTATGGTAGCAGAAACAGAAGGTCTCCTGATATGTGAGGGAGACTTAAATTTACAATTACAACCAAACTTAGACTCTTCCAATAAAAACCTATAAAACAAAATCCTTACATAAGAAAGCTAATACACTTTTTGAGGATGTTGGTTTAATTGGTGTATGGAGGGACCTTTTCCCCGACAGAAAGGATTACACTCATTATTCTGCTCCCCATTCTGTATATACAAGAATAGACTATTTCATAACATTTGGAAAAGACAAAGACAAAATAAACACCTGTGGAATTGGGAAACTAGATGTAAGTGACAATGCACCTATATATTTATCTGTTGATTTTGACCTACAACTAAAGAACACTACATATTTGGAAACTAAATTCATGTCTACTCAATGGCTGTACTTTAAGGAACAAATTAGAAAAGAAATTGGTCTCTACTTAGAATTCAATGATAATGGAGAGGTTTCACCTCCCATTTTATGGGATACTCTGAAGGCTGTCTTAAGAGGGAAAATTATAGCGATAGCTTCATATTAGAAAAAAATAAGGAATAAAACATTAGAGGAATTACAAAATAGGCTGAAGGAACCAGAGAAAAAATACAAATTGAATTTGGCACAGGATACATTAGAGGAAATTTTAAAAAACTAGGAATGAAATTAGTAGTTTGGCTATGCAAGAAATCAAGAAAAAAATAAAGTTTCTGAAACAGAGACATTATGAAAGTGGATCTAAGTCTACGAAAATACTGGCGTGGAAACTAAAAAAAAGACAGCAGAAAATACAATTCATGGAATTAGGTATCCAAGAACAAAAATGATAAAAAATAAGCTAAGTGAAATTCAAGAAGCTTTTGAAATGTTTTACAAAACTCTATATTCCAAAGTTCCAGGGGGAGGCATAACCCAAATTGACACCTTCCTGAATTCTCTAGAGTTACCCACTTTAAGCGAAGAACAAAATAGAACGATGACTGCTGACATAACTGAAGTTGAATTAAAAGCTGCAATTAGTAGGCTTAAATTAAGCAAGTCACCAGGATCAGGTGGGTATACGGCAGAGTGATACAAAGAATTTAAAAATGAGTTAATTCCTGTTTTACTCCACACACTGGACTGGGCTCTAAAAAAGGCACAAATGCCACCCATTTGGAAGGAAGCGATAATCTCAGCTATACCGAAAGAAGGATAAAATGGAATGTGGGTCACTTAGACCAATATCTGTTCTTAATGTAGATTATAGATTATTTACCTCCATCATGACCAAACGATTAGAAGAGTTTCTACCCATGCTGATACGTAACGATCAGACAGGTTTTATACGACAACGCAAAATACAAGACAATATACGAAGGAGACTTCACATTATGGATCATATACAAAAAAATAAAATCAAAGCAATAGTGATAAGTGTGGATGCTGAAAAGGCATTTGATTCGGTTAATTGGAAGTTTCTTTACAGAGTTTTACATAAATTTGGTTTCCCAAGACACAATTATTAAAACTATACAGACACTATATGACAACCCTACTGCTAGGATTAAAATCAATGGATATTTAACAAATAGTCTTACCCTAGAAAGGGGCACGAGACAGGGTTGTGCATGGTCACCGCTACTCTTCACATTATATCTGGAACCATTAGCTCAATACATCAGACAAAATGAAGATATCAGGGGAATTACTATTAAAGTGACAGAACATAAATTGGCTTGTTACGCGGATAACATTTTGATCTATCTAGGGCAACCAACGTATTCTTTACCTAAATTGATGCAGTCCTTTGAACAATATGGTCAATTATCAGGATACAAGATCAACATAGTTAAAACCCAATTACTTTCATATAACTATAGCCCACCAAGAGAAACTGAAAGTAGATATCCCTGGGCATGGCATATAGAGTCTTTCAAATATTTGGGCATCATTATGCCAAAAGATTGAGCAAAATTATCAGAATGTAATTATCAGCCTTTATATAAAAAAAATTAAGGAAGATATTGCAAGATGGAACCTGATTCCTTTTTTTAGTCTCAGTTCAAGGATTGAGTCTATTAAAATGAATATACTGCCCAAACTGTTAAATCTCTTTCAGACCCTACCAATAGAGATGAATCAAAATCAGTTCAATGAATGGAACAAGATGTTATCAAGGTATATTTGACAAGGTAAAAGGCCTAGAGTTTATCTCAAAACTTTGCAATTAGCAAAGGAAAAGGGGGGATGGAGCCTACCTTCTCTTAGAGATTATTATTTTGCAGCACAGTTGAGTGCTGTGATATGTTGGTACAATCCATCATATGACGCTCAATGGAAAGACATTGAGGAGCGGGTACTTCCCATCCCCATACAAGGAATTTTGGCTGATAACAACCTACAAAGTTACATAAATACTATTGATAACCCATGGGTGAAATTGACTCTTAAAATATGGAAAACTACTTTAAAATAATATAATCTAGAGGGAGATATTTCAATTCTTAGATGGTGTGCATATGACTCTGATTTTACACCGACTGAAATGGATGCTAGATTTAAGGTCTGGATAGCTAAAGGAATAACAGTTCTTTGCAACATAATGAAAGAAGGAGCACCATTCAATTTTTAAATGCTTAAAGAGAAACAATTATTAGAAAAACAAGATTTTTATTGGTATTTACAGATGCGACAATATGTTAACAGGACACTTAAAAATGTAACCAAGGCAAGTACATGCTTGATAGAGCTATTTAAAAAAGCATGTAATTCAGATAACGGTAGTTCAATCATTTCAAGCATGTATAAGGGTTTGTCAAATTTTAAAACACATTCAACTTCATGCATTAAAATAAAATGGGAGAAGGAAGGAGGGATAATTATATCTGAGGAAGAATGGACAATAATATGGAGGTATCAAGGATTCCGTTGAAGATGGTGGAACATATGGAGGATGATGTACTGGTTGGAGAGGTTCATGAGGTGGTAGGTAAGGACAAGAAAACTCTATCTCTGTTATGGAAATAGGCAGATGAAGTGAGGGCAAATCGACCATAAGACAACGGAGCAGAGTATGCCATTCAGCCCTCGAGTATGCTCCACCCACTTGGCCCATCAAGGCTAATTTATTACCCCTCTCAACCCTATTCTCCTACATTCTCCTCGTAACGTTTGCCACACTTACTAATCAAAAACCTATCAACCTCCACTTTAAATATACTTAATGACTTGATCTCCACAGCTGTCTGTAGCAATGGATTCCACTGCCGTCTGGTGAAAGAAAATCCTCATCTCTGTTCTAAATGAATGTCCCTCTATTCTGAGATTGTGCCCTCTGGTCCTAGATTATCCCACTATAGTAAACATCCTTTTCACATTCACTGCCTTTCAATATTTAATAGGTTTCAATAAGATACCCCTCCCCTTTATTCTTCTAAACTCCAGCAAGTACAGGCCCTAAGCCATCAAACACTCCTCATACTTTAACCCATACATGATAAGTTAACCCTTTATCCTGGAATCATTCTCGTGAACCTCCTCTGCACGCTTTCCAATGCCAATACATCTGTTCTCAGATCAGGGGACTAAAAATACTCACAATACTCCAAGTGTGGTCTGACTAATATCTTATAAAGCCTCATTATTATATCCTTGCTTTCTAGTCCTCCAAAAATGAATGGTAACATTGCAGTTGTCTTCCTTAATGTAGTAATGTAAACAAAGACACCAGAGAAACACAGAAACTCATGGATACAGAAGTGCCTTATTCAACCAAACGAGACTCTCCTGGAAGAAGAGGCCTGTTTGACCCAACAGTTTATATGCTAAAGATACAAGGTAACAGCAGGACAATTCTGCAATGTATCTACAATGCTTCCTTTGAATTACATGTAAGTTTCACATCATCTTCTTCACACCCACATTTCAGACTCCCAAAATGAATGTTAATCACCATTGTCTGATTTTCAATCAGCTGGTGTCCACAGCAGTAGGAAACTATTGTTCAGGGCTGCATTTTAAATTTAATCTACAATCCATGTTCGGATCTGAAGTTTGGTTGCTGAAGTTAATATTTGCTATATCCCCTAACTCTAGAATATACCCTGACAGTCCTTCCCCTTGACCCTCCTCGGCAAAGATCTATTTTTCCCAAATGTTGTTCCAAGAAAGGCCAAACCTTAAGTAAGATCTAAACAAATAGGGCAACAAAAATGCCCTGTACTTCAGAACCCCTTCCCTAATTACCCTATGTGCATCTACAACAATGCTATCATCCATAATGATTACCAACAAGACTCTAAACAGAGATTGTTCCAGATATTTGACCAACAGTCTTTAAAATGCAGCTTTGTCATTCGTACGCCTGTTGCCTCCTTCTCTGTAGGCCGATTGCAGTTTAATCACATTCTTTATTTCACCCCTTCATTCTCACATAGCTAAAACTCTGCAGTGGCTACTGATGGTTACTCTCTGGTCAGGGGCATAAGCAAGGTAAATGTATCAGACATAGGAACAGTTAACACTGGGGTGTAGTCCATCTGGTCCAGGTGACTTTTCTGCCTTCAGAAATTTTCATCTTCCTAAGCTTCTCCTTAGTAATAGCAACTACACTCACTCCTACCCCCGACACTCTCGAATTTCTGGCATACAGTACCACTCACGTCTTCCACAGTGAAGATTGATGCAAAATACTTATTAACTTTGTCTTCATTTCCTTGTCCCATAAGACCATAAGCTCATAAGACATAGGAGCTGAAATAGACCATTCAGCCCATCGAGTCTGCTTTACCATTCCATCATGGCTGATGGCAGATTCCACTCAACCCCATACACCTGCCTTCTCAACATATCCTTTGATGCCCTGACTGATCAGGAAACTATCACCTTCTTTCTTAAATATTCGCACGAACTTGGCTCCACTGCAGTCTGTGGCAGAGCATTCCACAGATTTACTACTCTCTGGCTAAAAATCTTCATCCTTACCTCTGTTCTAAAGGGGCACCGCTCAATGTTAAGGCTGTGCCCTCCAGTTCTGGATATACCCACCAATATTACTTCCTCAGCCTCATTTTCCAGCAGTCCGATATCCACTCACACTTTCTCTTTTACTCTTTAAAAAGCTGAAAAAACCTTTGGTATCCTCTTTTACATTATAAGCTAGCTTACCTTTGTAATTAATCTTTTTTCTCCTTATAGCTTCTTAAATGCCTTCTGTTAGGTTTTAAAAGCTTCCCAGTCCTCTAACTTTCCATTAATTTTTGCTATGTTATATGCCCTCTATTTTCCTTTTATGCTGTATTTGACTTCCCTTCTCTTTCTTTTCTTTTTCAATCTTTTTATTAAATTTCATATATAAAAAAAACAACACAAAATAATGAATAGATTACAGATTCAATAAACTTGAGATTACATTAGTAATAGGATAATAATATCCTATTAAAACATCCATCAACAAAAGGTACATAAATCAATCAAGTCTATATAAATATATATGAAAAACAAAAATAATCGTCGAAAAAAGAAAAAAAAATTGAAATTATATATGAGAAAAAATATATAATGAAAAAAAATACTAAACTAAAACTAACATGGGCAATAATAGCACTTTATAAATATATAAAGGTGTCAAGAAAAGAACTCCAGAACTCCATACCTGAACAAGTATAAGTAGAGAAAAGGATCTGAAATAAGCCAAATTAATTCATATGAAAGTGTCGAATAAATGGTCCCCAGGTTTCTTCAAATTTAATTGAAGAATCAAAGATAGTGCTTCTGATTTTTTCCAAACTCAAATAAGAAATAGTTTGGGAGAACCACTGAAATGTAGTAGGAGGATTTACTTCTTTCCAGTTTTGTAATATAGACCTTCTGGCAATTAATGTTACAAAGGCAATCATTCGTCTGATTGAAGGGGAAAGCTGATTGCCATCTTCATTTGGTATACCGAAAATTGCAGTAATAAAATGGGGTTGTAAATCGATATTCCATACTGAGGAAATGACATCAAAAATGTCCTTCCAATAGTTATGTAAAGTGGGACATGTCCAAAACATGTGAGTCAATGAAGCCACTTCTAAGTGACATCTGTCACATTGAGGATTAATATGCAAATAAAATCAGGCAAGTTTATCTTTAGACATATAAGCTCTATGTACAATTTTAAATTGTATTAAAGCATGTTTAGCACAAATAGAGGAGGAATTAACCATTTGTAAAATTTTTTCCCATTTATCTGTTGATATATTACATCGAAGTTCTTTTTCCCATTCTTGTCTAATTCTATCCGATATTTCTGGCTGTATCTTCATAATCATGTTATAAATAAAAGCTACTAATCCCTTCTGACAAGGATTAAAAGTAAAAATCAAATCTGAAAAATCCGATGGAGTTGAATTAGGAAAAGATGGAAGAATTTTATGTAAGAAATTTCTAATTTGTAAGTATCTAAAAAAATTAGATTTAGGTAATTCAAATTTGTTGGATAGTTGATCAAAAGACATCAAAGTACCTTCAAAAAAAAGATCACGAAAACATTTTATACCTTTCCTTTTCCATATACTAAAAGCTTGATCTGTCAATGAAGGTTTGAAAAAAAAATTACATAAAATAGGGCTGTCCAGAGCAAAGTTTTTCAGATTAAAGAATTTGCGAAATTGAAACCAAATTCGTAGTGTATGTTTAACAACAGGGTTAGATATCTGTTTATTGAATTTGGCTAAATCAATAGGAAGAAAAGAACCAAGAACGGAAAATATAGAATATCCCTTAACCTCACTACATTCCAAATTTACCCACTGTGGGCACACAGGTGAATCCAAATCTAGTTTCCAGTACATTAGGTTACGAATATTATTCGCCCAATAATAAAATCTAAAGTTAGGTAAAGCTAGACCACCATCTTTTTTAGACTTTTGTAATTGCCTTTTGCTTAACCTAGGATTTTTATTTTGCCAAACAAATGAGGAAATCTTTGAATCAATATTATCAAAAAAAGATTTAGGAATAAAAATTGGTAAAGCTTGGAATAAATATAAAAATTTCGGTAAAATCATCATTTTAATAGCATTAATCCGACCAACTAATGATAAAAATAAGGGAGACCATCTAGTAGTAAGTTGCTGAATTTGATGAAGCATAGGTAAAAAATTCAGTCCAAATAAATCTTTATATTTCTTGGTGATTTTTATACCTAAATAGATAAAGTTATCAGTAACAACTTTAAATGGCATCCTATCACTCAATAAAGTTTGCGCGTTTAAAGGGAATAACTCACTCTTATCTAAGTTTAACTTATAACCAGAAAAACTACCAAATTGAGCCAACAAGGATAAAATAGCAGGAATAGACCTACTAGGATTAGAAATATATAACAACAAATCATCAGCATAAAGCGATAATTTGTATAACTTCTCATTACGGGTAATACCAAAAATATTAGGAGACTCACGAATAGCAATAGCTAAAGGTTCTAATGCAATATTAAATAATAAAGGACTTAAAGGACAACCTTGTCTCGTACCACGAGATAATTGAAAAAAAGAAGATCTATAATTATTTGTAAGAACAGAAGCAACAGGTTTATAATATATTAATTTAATCCATGATATAAAATTAGGACTAAAATTAAAGTTTCTCAATGCATTAAATAAATATGTCCATTCAACTCTATCAAAGGCTTTTTCAGCATCTAATGAGATAACACATTCTGGGGTTGTAGGTGATGAAGTATAAATTATGTTAATCAATTTTCTAATATTAAAAAAGGAATATCGATTCCTAATAAAACCAGTTTGATCTTCTGAAATAATCTGTGGTAATACCTTTTCTAATCTAATGGCTAAAATTTTTGTAAGAATCTTAGAGTCTACATTTAATAATGATATAGGGCGATAAGATGCACATAAGGTAGGATCTTTATCTTTTTTAAGAATTAAAGAGATAGTAGCTTCATAAAACGATTGAGGTAATCTCTTCTTAACAAACGCATCATTAAAGATTTCACATAGCCAAGGAGAAAGCAATAAAGAAAAAGTTTTAAAAAATTCTACAATAAAACCATCAGGACCAGGAGCTTTCCCTGAATTCATTGATGAGATAGCCTCTCTTATTTCATCCATAGAAATAGGAGCATCAAGCAAGCTACAATCTTCATCTATCAGTTTAGAAATATTCAAATTATTAAAAAAATTATCCATCGTAAACCGGTCACCGTCAAATTCTGATTGATATAAAGATTTATAAAAATCTTGAAAAGTGTTATTGATTTCTTTATAATCAGTAGTTAAATTACCGTCTTGTTTACGAATTTTAATAATTTGTCGCTTAGTCGAAATAGCTTTTAATTGATTAGCTAACAATTTACCAGTTCGATCACTATGAATATAAAATTGAGCCCTAGTCTTAATTAATTGATTCTCAATTGAAGAAGATAATAATAAACTATGTTCCATTTGAAGCTCAACTCTCTTCTTATAAAGTTCTTTGGTAGGAGTAACGGAATAAATCTTATCAATTTCTTTAATTTTATCCACCAATAAAGCTATATCTGAATATCTTTGTTTTCTTTTACCAGCGGAATATGAAATAATTTGTCCACGAATAAAAGCCTTGAAAGAGTCCCAAAGTATTCCTTTATCAATCTCTTCATTATAGTTTGTTGAAAAAAATAAGTCAATTTGTTGTTTTATGAAGGTAATAAATTCTGGATCTTGAAGTAAAGTAGCATTAAGTCTCCAAGATCTAGTATTGATAGAAGAATCCGAAATCTTGATAGATAACTTCAAAGGCGCATGATCCGAAATAGCAATAGAATCGTATTTACAATCAATAACATCTGTTAATAAACGATGATCAATAAGAAAGTAATCAATTCTAGAATAACTATGATATACATGTGAAAAAAATGAAAATTCTTTACCTTTAGGGTTCAAAAACCGCCATATTTCAGTAATTCCAGAATCAACCATAAAAGAATTAATAAGTAAAGCTGATCTATTCGGAAGAGTTCGAATAGGTTTAGATCTATCCATCGAAGGATTCAAACAACAATTAAAGTCTCCACCCATAATCAACATATATTCATTCAAATTAGGAAGAGAAGTAAATAAACGTTTAAAAAATTCAGGACAATCAAAGTTTGGAGCATAAATATTAACTAAAACAACTTTCCGATTAAAAAGTGAACCAGTTATCAACAAAAATCTACCCTGTGGATCAGAAATAATTTCATAATGTGTAAACGAAATTGAGGCGTCTATAAAAATAGACACACCCCTAATTTTAGCGGTACAATTTGAGTGAAATTGTTGACCTTACCAGAACCTAAAAAAACGTTGATTATCCTCCCTCCTAATGTGGGTCTCCTGTGCAAAAATAATATTAGCGTTCAATCTATGGAATACTTTAAATATTTTTTTACGTTTAATCGGATGATTTAAACCATTAGTATTCCACGAGATAAAGTTAATAGATTTATCCATCATACCAATATTAATTGTGTGTATCATAAAAGGTTAAAAAGACACATAACCCACAATTTAGGAAGAAGGAAAATTGATTCAGGAGCAACCGGAGATCCTGACACCTCAACAATATTAACAATTTAAAGTCAGCCCATAAACTAAAAGCAAAAAAATAAAAAGCAAAAGCATGAAAAAAGATCCCTCCCCCCTCCCCCCACCCTTTGAAAGAAAGCCAAGCGGCAGGCGCATAAACTAATACTAATATTACCCCCATTTCAAGATGGCAGCTCCATAAGAAAATTTTTTAAGAAAAAACTATATAACACCCCAATTAAAATATAGAGTTGCAAAAAAAAAATATATATATATATATATATATATATATATATATATACCTACATATATATATATATATATATATACACATACACATACACACCCATATCAGACAAATCAAAAAAAAAAACTAAAATAGTAAAACCAGAAAGATCATTAATAAAAAAAAATGCACATTAAAGTTTAAAAATGTGATACACCTTTAAAAAAGAAATTCCATATTCAGATACAAAGATGACGTTTCACAAGCCAAGACTTATGGGAAGAAGAAACGACATTTTGAGAAAGCCATATTACAAAATATGAATATAAATTCAGCAATCTAATAAGAAAATATAGTAAAAAAGTTATCAAAATAGAATATTTTTATAAAAAAAAAGATTTAATAGACACTACAACATATTTAAAAAAAAAACTAAAGAAAAAGAATTCAAAACCTTTGTTCCATTTCTAAATACAGGCAAGCAAATAAACGCTTATAAAAAGTAAAGACTTATGGGAAGAAGAAACGACATTTTGAAAAAAAAAATTCATTATTACAAAATACAAACGTATATAAAAAAAGGATATTATAAAAATTAAAACAGCATCTATAAGCAATAATAATAGTAGTAAAAAAAAAGACCCAGACCCATAGTTCAAAATAAGAAGTTATAACCCAACTTCCAGGGTTAAAACTTAAAATGAAATAACATCCTCTCTCCAAAAAAAAAATCTTCAATGTAACTCATAGTTCAAGTTGCACTAGAGGATCGATATTCTTCAACAAATTTCTTCGCTTCTTCAGGAGTGATAAAAAAGTGTAGACTGTTGTCGGGCAGCACCATTCTAAGTTTCGCTGGATACATTAAAGCTTGTTTAAATCCAATCGAATGAATCTCTGCCATCACTGGTTTAAAAGCGATCCTGGCTTTCATTACTTCATACGAGTAGTCTTCAACTATTCGAAATGAATAATTTCTGTAGGAGATCATACCTTTTTTACGAGCTAATCGAATTAGAAGCTCTTTCTCACGAGGATAATGAAGGCGAACAATCACCGCTCGTGGTTTATCAGACACAGACGAAAGCCTCGCAACTCTATGAGCGCGGTCAATAACAGGTTCATTTTTCAAACCTTCACCACCGAAAATTTCCCACAGTAATTTAGAGAAAAATTCAGTTAAATCACCGGACTCAACTTTTTCGGGAATTCCGATGATGCGCAAATTCTGTCTGCGAGAACGATTTTCAAGATCAGTAATTTTAAACTTGTACTGATCTAAAGTTTTAGCAGTCGACTCTATCTTCTTCTCTAACACTTCAATTGTACGTGCTTTTTCACAAATTGATTGTTCAAGAGTCGTGATCTTATTTCCATGCTGTTGAACCTCTAACGCCTGCGACTGAAACTTAGTTTCAAGCGATTTAACAACTCCTTCAAGATCGGATATTTTCGAAGTAATCCTCCTTTCCAAACTTAACAGTTTACTGTCCAATTTACCTTCTAGTCTGCCTTCCAGAGCCGCAAATTTAGCATCCAGTTTATTGTCCAATTTACTTTCCATAGCCGCAAATTTAACATCCAGTTTAGTGTCCAAAAGACCAACAATTGCGTCGATGGATACAGGATCCTTAGCCGATTTCTTACTTGTAGCCATTTTAGGTTTGACAAGATTAGATCAACTATTATTTTAGGAAAAAAGGGTCAATCAAAGGTAGCAACTCATATGATTAAGTTCGAAAAGGTCTAATTAAAGGGTGATTATAGTTAAAAAAATAAAGAGCGCCTAAAAGGCAGATGCTTACGTCGCCATCTTGAAACTCCACCCCCCCTTCCCTTCTCAACCTCAGTTGCCTCATCCTCCCTTTAGAATACTTCTTTATCTTTGAGATGTATCTGTCCAGCGCCTTTTGAATTACCATCAGAAACACCAGCCATTGCTGTTCTGTTGGCATCCCTGCTAGTGTCCCTTTCCAGTCAACTTTGGCCAGCTCATCTCTCAGGCTTCTGTAATTCCCTTCACTCCACTATAATACCGATACATTTGCATTTAGCTTCTCCCTTTCAAGTAGTATGGTGACTCTATCATATTATGATCATTGCTTCCTAATGGTTCCTTTACCTTAAGCTCCCAAATCAAATCTGATTAATTACACTACACCCAATCCAGAATTTCCTTTTCCCTTGGGGCTCAATCATACGCTGCTCTAAAAAAGCATCTCGTAGTTATTTAACAAATTTCCTCTCTTGGGCACTCTTCCAGCACCAACCGGATTTTCCAATCTACTTGCATGTGAAATCCCTTGTGAATATCATAACATTGCATTTTTTACATGCCTTTTCTTTCTCCCATTGTAATTTGTATCCCATGTCCTGGTTAATGTTCGGAGATCTGTATATAACTGTCATCAGGGTCTTTATACCCCTGCAGCTTCTTAACCGTATCCACAAGGATTCGACATCTTCTGATTCTATGTCACCTCTTTCTAAGGATTTAATTTTACTTTTCACCAGCAGAGCCACCCCATCCCCTCTGTTACCTGTCTATCCTTTCAATGAAATGTGAACTTTTAGTTGTTAAGTTTCAACTATGATTTTCTTTCAGTATTAACACAGTGACATCCACAATTTCATACTTGCTGATCTCTAACTTCACTACAAGATCATCTACCTTATTATGTATTCTGTGTACATTCAAATATAATGCCTTCAGTCCTGTTTTCATCACCCTTTTTGATTTTGCCCCCATGTTACACTTCAACTCATCGCACTGACTGCAATTTTGCCCAATCATTTACCTGTCCTTTCTCACAGTCTTACTACACACTGCATCTACTTGCAACTGCCCCATCCTCAGCCTATCACTCTGGTTCCCATCCCTCTGCCAGATTAGATTAAGCCCTCCCTATCAGCTCTAGCAAACCTGCCCACAAAAATATTGGTCACCCTCGGGTTCAGATATCCTGGAACTGGATGAGATGTGGACAGAATGGATGGTAGAGGGAAGGAAACACCTTTCTTTGAAGAAGGTGGAGATCTCAGATGTTCTGCAATGGGAAATATTAATGAAAAACAGACATTTTAACAGGAAAATACCTGTTTTGAGAGAAGCTTGCATAGTATTTTGAATCTTAGGATCCATAAATGGACTAGAATAAAAAAAGAAGGGAAGAATTTATACATTTACATTAAAAAAAAGCTGATTCAACCATAATAGGAGTATTGCATGCAATGCTGATCACCGTACTACAGAAAGGATTCAAATATTTGAGAGTGGGAATTAAAAGAATTACCGGAATGTTGTCAAGCATGATGGATTTCATATATAAGATTAGCCAATAAGAGAAGGAATGCTCTCCTTGGAGCAACAAAGGTTGACTTGACAGAGATGGAATACTGTAAAATAATTTGGAGAGCTGTAAGGAAAGACAAAGGGAATGGAACAGAATATTCCCAGACTGATTATGCAATAGAGTGAACTGACTAACCAATGTAATATTATAATGAGGGAATGAGCATGGTCACAATATCACACTGACAAAGCACAAAACAGAAATGAAGAGCATTTCATAGGTAGTGGGAGCTTATTCCAACCTTTCACACCACCACCTCCCACCCCTGCTGCTATGACAACATTAAAGAACAGCTCTAGATAATGATTTGCGGTGATATTTGAGATAATAAGTCTGCACATTTTTTAGGTAATTCAAGATTTTATGTTAGGGAGTTTGCTCATATCCTGATGTCTCATTAAAAAGTAGTGTTATCTAGGGTAATACAGTTATGTCAGTGTTATCAAGCCCATTTCATGTGCGGCTCCTTACCCCCATAGATATGTGCATCTTCAATGAGAGATAACCATTCTGGATAGGAGCCCATCAATTATGTTTAGTGTTAAATTGTATCTACAATATTTCCAAAGATATTTTGACAGAGCTTTTTGTGAAACTGAAATAATAGCTTCTCAATTTTATTGTTGCATCAAATGAACACAGTCTTGTGCAAACATTCTTATTTATTTTAATACATACGATGTATAGTATTAAAATAATTATATTCTTCCCACACAGTAGATAGCCTTTCTTACTTAACATCTTTCAATTAATTCTAGATTTTGCATTCCTTTTTTATTTCTTATTAAATTTCTGTTTGTAGTTGAATCAGAATCTCAATAATTGATCCCTTCTTACTGTTTGGGATGATGGATTTTTCAACACAATAATTAAATCTAAGAATTTAAGAAAATAGTTCAAAGATTTTACAAAATCTCCTTCTTAAAATAATTCTGTTGTATTTGTGAAAGAATTCCAAAGGCTATCACAAGAGCATTTTGATTATCTGTTATTTTATGATTTTCAGTTGTGTTTTAAATTAAGTAGCTACATTCATCATTTTGTTTTAAAACAGTTATGCTCCAGGCACTAATAAACACTATTACAGCTCAAGGCGTCAGAGTTTGGAGTTCAATCCTGGCACCCCCGTACATCCTCCCTGCGGAATGCACAGGTTTTCTCTGAGTGCTCTGATTTCCTCCACAGCCCAATGATTAATTGGTCATTGTATATTGTTCTGCCATTAGTTTAGGGTTAATTGGGGTTGTCAGGAATTGCTGGTCTGTGTGGCTTGGTGCCAGAAAGGCCTATTCCATGCTGTATCTCCAAATAAATCCAGTTAAAAGTAGCTATAGTCATCTCTTCTGCCAGATCCTTTTCTGGAAAAATGTTCAAAATATAGACAAGAAAGAATCAACAGAGCATAATGTACAGTTAGGGTGGACATAGTCAATGTATTTATTTAATTTATTAACTATTAGATCATTATCTTTATCTAATATTTTATTTAACCAAAAATTTTTGTTCTCTATCTGTGTCATAGAGTATTTTGATGCTCCACGCTATTGGCAGAATGATATCAAAATAAAGTTTTATGAACTGTTGTTATGTTCTTATATTAATTAAAACCATAGAAGCTCCTGTACTGACCAGATGGGCTTATGCAAACAGAAACAAATAAATGTGTCCAGTAAACCAGAATTCAAAAGGAACATTTAAGTCTATTTATGGGTTCACTCATTAGATTTTATTTCAACTATATCCATTATTTTATGCAGGTATAAAGGTTGTATACAACAGTAAAATCTTTCCAGATGTGGAATATCACATCTGTGGGTGGATTCAGAACTATTTGCTATGAAAGCATAATGTGACGAGTCAGCAGTATCATCAGGATATTTGTGCAGTACTACTGATATTTTATAACCATGATCTATACAAGCATATTCAGAAAAACAGATGTAATAGCTAAAGAAACTGCTGTTTTTCATTATAGCCAAACACCTAAAATATATCTTTTAGAACTTTGTAGTCAATCTTGCAGACAGACATGTGTAAATAATTTAATCAAAGTATTTCCTGGACCAACAGTTTCTCTTTTTCCTTCCCTTGCGATAGCAAACCACAGTTTTAAATGTATGGTGCCTTGTTCAGGAAGTGTCTGCAGAGCTGTGCACTAAAGTAAATAAGTTCAGTCTTTACTGTCAAAAAAAAACTACTGATCAAAAAATACTCTAATTGGCTATATGTGGTAAATTATCCTTTGTAGCTTGCTCACAATATCTTCATTTAGCCTTTAACTTGAGTGAAATTTCAGCACTTTGGCATTTTATGTCATTGAGTGTTATTTCAGTCAATTTATTTTCATTTTTCTATCAAGGCAGATGACATTCATTGTGCCCAAACATTCAATCTCCATTTGGTTGTCAAATCATAAAAACACATTTTTGTTTTACTTTCGGTTCTGCAGTTCATTTCCATTCAGAGAAAATACTGATGTAGGAGAACTTTGCACTGAATATAAACCCACTTTTGTCCTTGAAAAAAATGTAGCTTGTAGAAAAATTATGGCCTAGTTAACCAGGAGTTGGTTTTGATCATCTCAACCTGAATTAGCTACAACGGTTCCAGACGTTCCACAGTTAACGGGTTGTGGACTTGAGACCATAAAGAGTTTACAAAGCTTAAAAGAAATGGGAAGTGGTGAGGGAAGAATAGATGGCCTGTGTTATGTTTGGATCTATCTCCTTCAGTGTTTATATATGTGTACTCTGCTCTATTGAGACAGAAGCAATGTAATAAGGTATGCGTGTGCAGTTGATTCAAGGAGTCTTCATTTACCACCTCTGAAACTTACCACACATATTAATGCAAGCAAAAAAAAAAAGAGTCATAGGGTTATACAGCATGGGAACAGGTCCTTCACTATAACTCAACCCTGATGACCACTTTGCCTACATGAACAAGTCCTGTTTGGCTCATACCACTCTAAACCATTCCTATCCATTTACCTGTTCAAATGTCGCTTGTAATTGTACCCGTTTCTAGCATGTCAACAAGCAGCTGATTCCAAATACCCACCTCCCTCTATGTGAAAAAGTTGTCCTTCAGGTTCCTTTTAAATCTTTCCCTCTCATCTTAAACCTATGCCTTCTAATTTGAGATTCTGTACCCTAGGGAAATCACTGGAAGCATTTGTCTTATCTGTGCCTCTTGTGATTTTATATACTGTACTTCAGTAAGGTCATCCTCAGAGACCTACACTCAGGGAAAGAAAATTCTCAGCCTATCCAGTCTCTCCTTATACTGTAACTCAACCCTTCCAGTCTTGGTAAGAGCCATGTGGATCTTTTTCGCACCCTTTCTAGTTTAGTACTATACTTTCTGTCTCAAAGTGAGCAGATCTACAAACAATACTGCAAGTGTGGTCTCACCAATGTCTTATACAGTTGCAACATAGCTCTTGTACGTATTGCCTTGACAAATGAACTTGAGCTTGCCAAACACTTTCTTCACCACCTACGCCACCACTTTCAGAGAACTAAGTGCTTATATTGTTAGGTCTCTGTTCTCTAACATTCTCTTGGGCTCCATTATTTGTTGTGCAAGTCCTGCCATGAATTAATGTCCCAAAATGCAACACTTCACACCTGTCTGACTTATATTACATCTGCCATTCGTTGGCTCACTTTCCCTGTTGATCCAGATCCTATTGCAATAGAGTCACAGAGTCATAAAACAAGACAGCACGGGTAAAGCCCTTTGGCCCAACTAGTCTATGATGCCCAATCAGCTAGTCCCAACTTCTTGTGCTAGGCCCATATCCTCTAAGCCCTGCCCTTCCATATAGCTACTCAAATTACTTTTAAAGATTCCGTTGTACCTGTCTCAAACACTTCTGCCAGCTTGTTCCGGAGACTCACCAACCTTTGCATGAAAAAGTTGTCCCTCATGTATTTCTTCAAATCGTTTCCATCTCACCCTAAATCCACGTTCCTTAGTTGTAGTCTCCTCTGTGCAGGGGAAAAGACTGTCACCATCCCTCTTATAATTTTAAATATTTCTATAAAGTTCTCCTTATTCTCCAATGTTCCAAGGAATAAAAACTTAGCCTGGCCAAGCTCTCCCTATAACTCAGGCCCTGCATTTTTGACAACACCCTCTTAAACCTTTTATGCATTCTTTCCACAGTTTTCCTATAACAAGGTGACCAAAACTGTACACCAATAAAGCCTCACCAATAATGTATACAACTGCAGCATACAGTCCCAACTCCTATCCTCAATACTCGGACTGATGAAGGAAGGCCAGCGTACTAAACAACAACTTTTTCCACCATCCTGTCAACTGGTGACACTGCCTTCAACAGACTATGCAACTGTACTCTTAAGTCTCTCCGTTTCATTCACCCTAATGTCCTGCCATTCATAATATACGCAAATCCAACTTATTTATAGTATAGGTCAAATCTGAGTTTCAAAAATGCATCACTTCCACACTTACATGCATAGAAATCCATTTGCCACTCTTCAGCTCATTTCAGTAACTGATCAAGATCCCCTTTTAGTCTTAGATAACCTTCTTCAATGTCCACCATGCCACCAAGTTTGGTGTCATCAACAAACTTACCATGCCAACAATATTCTTATTAAATGGCAATCAGTAATAGACCCAGTACCACTCCCTGCAGCATACCACAGGCCTCCAGTTGGGAAAACAACCTTTCTCTAAGATTCTCTGTCTCCTTCCACCAAGCCAACTCTGTATCCAATTGGCTAGCTCAACCCTGATCTCATGTAATCCAACCTTCAGGGCCAGCTTTCCTAACAGCACTTTGTCAAAGGTATTTCAGAAGTTTACCACCCAGTTCTCAACATCCCTCTTGATCAAAACACCCAGTCTAATTTGTAAGATATGATTTTCAACTCAGAATATTGACTACCCTTATCAGTCCTTGGCTTTCCAAATACAGACAGATCCTGTCTCTCAATCCCCTTTAATAACTTTTCCACTACTGTTGTTAGGCTCACAGGCCTGTAGTTCCCTTGCTTGTCCTTGTGACCCTTTCTAAACAAAGGCACAATATTAGTCACCCTCCAGTCTTCTGTTACCTTACAAGTGGCTCAACTATCTCTGCTAAGATCTCAATAATTCCTTCCCTACCTTCCTTCAAATATCCTTAGGATATACCTGGTTAAGGCCTGAAGATTTATCCAATGTTGTGCATTTTAAAACAGCTAGGAATTCTTCTTCATTTTATTGTTATGTTCCAAGACATAATTATTCTCATCCAGGAATTCTCCGGTTTCCATGGCCTTCCTGATGAATATAGACAAGAGTTATAGACCTTATTTGTCTCCTGTGGCTCCACACTGCAGACAGCCACTTTGAAATTTAAGGTGCAGTATCCTCTCCCATGTTATCCTTTTGCTCTTAATATGGAATTCTTAGTATTGTCCTTTATCTCGTCTGCCAAAGCTATTTTGCATCCTCTTTGTGCCTTCTAGATTTCTGTCTTAGATGTCCCCTGCCAAACTGAGATATGGACCGGGTAAGATACATCCAGTCAGAAAATATGCTCTCCAGAACAAAAAAAAGGGAACCACATCAATTTATTACTCCCTATTTGAAAAAAAGCAAATTCAGGAAATGTAGGTTTTTAGCATTTTTGTGCTGACAAATAATATGACAGTAATGGACTATGGAAATGGTTAACAAAAACATTAAAAATATTCATCGGGTCAGGCAGCACCAGTGGAGAGAGAAACAGAGTTAATGCTTCAGTTCAATGACCTGTTTCATCTAGTTCTGTTGAAAAGTCGTTGGTCTCTTTCTGCTGAGATTCTGCCTTGAGCACTTGCGGTGTTTTCATTTTTCTTGAATTAATCACATCTGCAGATTTTGCTTTTGTGAAAATGTTACCAGTTGAGTGCAATACATCAGACAGTACAGGCAGGGTGGCTACACATTATGTCCCATAATATATTCAAATGCTGGAATGTAGCTGTATAATTTGGATTGACTCATTAAGTGAATAAGAGGACTAGTTTGATTTAAGTAAAACCATCCTATAGTCAACAAGAGAATGAGTATATCCTGAAGTCATTTGGAAGATATTTCTTTTTGTAGATTGAGAAATATTCTCAATTATAAGTCTGGCCAGAAACTATAAACGGAAAGGGGGCTTAAAGCTGTTTAGGATGCAGAAATGGACTGAGAAGTGGCAGATGGAGTTCAACCCAGAGAAGTGTGAGGTGGTACACTTTGGAAGGACAATCTCCAAGGCAGAGTACGAAGTAAATGGCAGGATACTTGGTAGTGTGGAGGAGCAGAGAGATCTGGGGGTACATGTCCACAGATCCCTGAAAGTTGCCTCACAGGTAGATAGGGTAGTTAAGAAAGCTTTCATAAGTTGAGGGATAGAGTTTAAGAGACACGATGTAATGATGCAGCTCTATAAAACTCTAGTTAGGCCACACTTGGAGTTCTGTGTTCATTTCTGGTCGCCTCACTGTAGGAAGGATATGGAAGCATTGGAAAGGGTACAGAGGAGATTTACCAGGATGTTGTCTGGTTTAGAGAGTATGGATTATGATCAGAGATTAAGGGAGCTAGGGCTTTACTCTTTGGAGAGAAGGAGGATGAGAGGAGACATGATAGAGGTGTACAAGATATTAAGAGGAATAGATGGAGTGGATAGCCAGCACCTCTTCCCAGGACACCACTGCTCAATACAAGAGGACATGGCTTTAAGGTAAGGGGAGGGAAGTTCAAGGGGGATACTAGAGGAAGGTTTTTCACTCAGAGTGGTTGGTGCGTGGAATGCACTGCCTGAGTCAGTGGTGGAGGCAGATACACTAGTGAAATTTAAGAGACTACTAGACAGGTATATGGAGGAATTTAAGGTGGGGGGTTATATGGGAGGCAGGGTTTGAGGGTCGGCACAACATTGTGGGCCGAAGGGCCTGTAATGCGCTGTACTATTCTATGTTCTATTAAAAGTTATGATACATATCCTTAGTTATGTCAATAAAGTAAAAATCTTAAAGATATACTTTATTGTTGGACAGTTAAGCAAGAAGCCTGTCTCTGAGTGCAAAAGAAAATCACCTTTAGCTTAGTTGAACTATTGCAAAGTGTCAGCACCGTTAGGCAATGAAACACATTATATTCAATGAAAGTTAATTTCTTGTTTCTCCAAGTTCCTATGTGATACAAGTAGTCTGAAATTATATTTATGTTCAGCTTCAAGTGGTCTATTATAAACAAAAAAAGATCTGAGAAATCAACACTCCAGAAAAAAATTGTTATCCGGTGTAATCTGAGTGAATCACTGACCTAATGTAATATTTCGCAGTGTGTGCCTTTCCATCATTCTATTTCTGTAAAATTTTTCATCATGATTGCTTGTAATACATCAATCTCACTTTAAAACAGCCTCTGCAATTGTACTTGAAAATAACAAAATATTTTCCTTTTCAAATATTTACACTGATCCTGTTTCAGAGCAATGTACAATATTGCTGCAAATGTCTCCTTTTTGATTCTTTCTGATTAGACTTTCAGATAGGGCAGAAGATGTGGAACAAGGTCTTACAAAATAGGAGGACATACAGCTCGTTTAGCTTGTTATGCATTCAACAGCTTGTTATGCACTCTCTTGTTGACGATGCAATGGTTTTATTTAAATCAAACTAGTCCTTTTATTCACTTAATGAGTCAATCCAAATTATACAACTACATTCCAGCATTTGAATATATTATGGGACATAATGTGTAGCCACCCTGCCTGTACTGTCTGATGTATTGCACTCAACTGGTAACATTTTCACAAAAGCAAAACTTTCCCTAAATTTATTTTCCTCTACTGTCCCTATAATCACTGATTCCCTTACTGATTAAAATATGCTTATTAAAAGCATATGTTTTTGTTAAGCAGTTGAGATGATTAACTGATACATAGGCTCAATCCTCTCCCATGGAACTATGAGTAAAAATGTAGTACGAACAAATGACTTCTGACATGTCCATGGTGACAGTATTTTGGTATTCCTCTTATTCTACAGTGATAATATACCCTGTCTTATGTACTACCTAGTCCTAGACTTTCAGATCCAGAGTTGAAGAGCCCTATTAATAAGCTAAATGAACTTCCATTGATCGGGTAGATAAAACGGGCCGGCTGCCATCAAATATAGTTTAAAAAAGCAGTAAAATAAAAGTCTTTGTGAGAACCTCTGAGTTCAACAGCCAGGAGCAAATGGCAATCAAACTAGCAGAGTCCTTCACCTTTTTAACACCTCCATCTTATAAATACCGACACCCGATAAGCTAGAGACATGCCTGTCTTCTTCAAGTGTTAGGTTATAACTAAATAAGTTGGAAAAGCTGCCTGTCATAACAGTAAGAGGCCCCACAAGTACTTTATTCACCTAGCTTTCTAGGGAAGGCAAACACGAGGAAATCTGCAGATGCTGGAAATTCAAGCAACATACACAAAATACTGGTGGAACGCAGCAGATCAGGCAGCATCTATGGTAAGGGATAGGGATGGTAAGGGATGTGTTTGATTCCACACATAGCACATAGCATATGAAAAGTGTTACAAACAAGCTGGATGAACCGAGCAGGTCGGGCAGCATCCGTTGAAGGGCACAGTCAACGATTCAGGGCCGAGACCCTTCGTCAGGACTGAAGAAGGAGGGGGCAGGGGCCCTATAAAGAAGGTGGGGGGAGGGGGAAGGTGCAGGTGAAAAACCAATCAGAGGAAAGATCAAGGGGTGGGGGAGGGGAAGCGGGAGGGAGGCGTTAGGCCGGAGAGGTGAAGAAGGAATGTAAGAGGAAACTCTTACCACCATTCAGGGCCCCAAACAGTCCTTCCAAGTGAGGCAACACTTCACTTGTGAGTCTGTTGAGGTAATCTATTGAAAACGTCGACTGCGCCTTTCAACAGACCTGCTGAGTTCATCCAGCGTGTTTGTACGTCTTGATTTGACCACAGCATCTGCAGGGTACTTTGTGTTTACATGAAAGGTGTTAACTTGAATAAAGAAGAACCACAGGGAGTCCTTCAGCAGTAGGGTGGATAGTGGTTGGTGACGTGATGAAAGATACACTCTAGGGACCTGTGCTTTTACTGACTTTGTGCAGCCTCTATTCCAATGAGTTGCCACAAATCCGGTCATTGAAATTCATGACAACTATTGTTGGCTCTAGACATGCATAATCTCTGAGCTACCTTCTTTGTACAGATATCACAAAGCTGTCTGACACAAAGACACCGGCCAAGCCTCAGTAAGATGATCTTCGATGATTTATATCCTTGCAAATTCAATGCTAAACATTATTATAGGTGACATAGTAACGTAGCATCTGAAACTTCACTGCCCCAGCGATCGAGGTTCAATTTGCACTGCTGTAAGGAGTTTTCATGTTCTTTCTGTGATTGTGTAAGTTTCCTCCAGGTGCTCCGGTTTCACCTTGCAGCTGCCTCAGCACATCCTTGGCCTGTGTGTTTCAATGTTTCAATGCACATGTCCCAAATAAAGCTAATCTTTCTTTATCTTTTATCTGACCGGTTAGACAGAGGCACAAAGCACAAATAATTGTCAGGGGACTGCTCACTGGAACATTGGACAAAGTTAGCAAAAGAAGTTAAAATATGTAACAACCTCATCAAAAAGCTGGAAACTCAAGGCTCAAAGTTCAAAGTTTAAAGCAAATTTATTATCAAAGTACATATATGTCACCACATTCAACACTGAGATTCATTTTTTGCAGGCATTCACATTAGATAGCAAGAAATACCACTGAAGCAAAACACATTGATGAAAGTAGACTAGTGGATGTAGTGTAAATGGATTTCAGTAAGGCAAATGATAAGGTTCCCCATGCAAGACTCATTCAGAAAGTAAGGAGGTATGGGATCCAGTGAGACTTTCATTTGTGGATTCAGAAGTGGCGTGGCCACAAAAGGCAAGGTGTGGCTGTATATGACTCATATTCAGCATGGAGGTTGGTGACCAGTGGTGTTCTGCAGGGATGTGTTCTGGGACTCTTCCTCGTTGTAAATTTTGTAAATTATCTGGAAATAGAAGGTTGTGTTCGTAAGTTTGCTGATGACACAGAAGTTGGGGTTGTTGTGGATAGTCTGGAGGGTTGTCAGAGGTTACAGTGGGACATCGATAGAATGCAGAACTGGACTGAGAAGTGGCAGATGGAGTTCAGCCCAGAAGTGAGAAGTGGTTCATTTTGGCAGGTTGAATTTGAAGGCAGAATATAATATTAATGGTATTGGCAGTGTGGAGAATCAAAAAGATCTTGGAGTCTGTGTCCATAGGATACTCAAAGCTGCTGCACAAGTTGATGGTATTGTTAGGAAGGTGTATGGTGCATTGGCATTCATCAACCATGGGATTGAGTTCAAGAGCCATGAGGTAATGTTACAATTATATAAGACATTGGTTAGACCCCACTTGGAGTACTGTGTTCTGTTCTGGGCACTACACTACAGGAAGCATATGGATATTATAGAGAGAGTGCAGAAGAGATTTACAAGGATGTTGCCTGGATTGGAGAACATGTCTTATGTGAATAGGTTGAGTGAACTTAGTTTTTTCTCCTTGGAGCAATGGAGGATGAGAGGTGACATGACAGGGGTGTATAAGATGATGAAGAGCATTGATCATATGGCTAGTCAGAGGCCTTTTCCCAGGGCTGAAATGGCTAACATAAGAGGGTATAGTCTTAAGGTGCTTGGAAGTAAGTACAGTGGGGATGTCAGAGGTAAGTTTTTCACACAGAGAGAGGTGGGTGCGTGCAATGCACTGCCAGTGACGGTGGTAGAGGCAAATTCAACAGGGTCTTTTAAAAGACTCTTAGATAGCTACATGGAGCTTAGAAAAATAGAGGGCTATGCAGTAGGGAAATTCTGTGTAGTTTCTAGAGTAGGTTATATGGTCAGCACAACATTATGGGCAAAAGGGCCTATAGATTTCTAAAAAAAAAATCAATGAAGAAATAAAATGCACTCAACAAAATAAAACAAGCAAACCCTGTGCAAAAGATAACAAACAGTGGAAATACATAAGGAGGAGGAAACCAGAGATCCATGAGCCAGTTCTCATGAGAGGTGAAGAGAGTCAGCAACTTGAAATTCCTCGGTGTTATCATCTCAGAAGATCCGTCCTGGATGCTGCACATAAGTGCCATTACAAAGAAAGCATGGCAGCATCTCTAATTTCTTAGAAGTTTGTGTGGATTCAGCATGTCATCTAAACGTTTGACCAACTGTCACTGATGTGCAGTGGGCAATATATTGACTGGCTGCATCAGGGCCTGGCATGGAAACACCAATGCCCTTGAACAGAAAAACCTCCATCATGGGTGAAGCCCCCCTACCTCTGAGTACATCTACGTGGAGCGTTGTTGCAGCAAGACAGCATCCATCAACAAGAACCCTCATCATCCAGGCCATGTTCTCTCTCACTACTGCCATCAGGAAGAAGGTGCAGGAGCCTCAGGACTCACACCACCAGGTTCAGGAACAGTTATTACTCTTCAACCATCAGGCTCTTGAACCAGAGGGGATAACTTCACTCAACTTCACGTGCTCCATCATTGAAATGTTTCCACAACCTATGGGCTCACTTTGAAGGACTCTTCATTTCATGTTATCATATTTATTGATTATTTATTTATTATTATTGGATATTTATATTTTCTCAGTTCAAGCCGGTAAAGCTGAGCCACGAGCATAAACAAGCGCATCTATCTCTCAATTGCTCGGAACCTTTGGACTATTCTAATTAGTGCTATTTAGTATTGTGGCTTTCCGGATATTTATATAAAAATTGCTGTATAGGCCAAATTGTTTAATGGTATTCTGTAGTGGCTTTGGGATGATACCAGTTGTAGATATTACTATTGGGACAATATATACCCTGTTCATGTTCTATAGTCTTTCAATTTCCTCTTTCAATTTAGCATACTTCTGGTGTTTTTCACTTCTTTATTTTTGTTTGCTATGTGTGCTTGGAATGGCTATATTTATTAAGTAAGTTGTTCTTGCTTCTTTATCCTGCAATATTATATCTGAATGTTTATTATGGATTGTTCTATCTATAATAATGGATTGGTCATAATATAAGTACTAGAACTCTAATCCTAAAGCAGGATCAGTAATGTATGGTGTCTTTTATGAGTTTGTATTATAAAGCAATATTTTGGTGAATGATGTTTGTCATTTGATTGTGCCTCTGTAAGTAATCAGATTGAGTTAAACTGCTGCAGGATCCTGTAATGTGTTGGATTGTTTCTGGTGTCTCTTGGCATTTTTTGCATTTATTGTCTTGAATTTGTTGATCTTTTATAATGCTTTTTAAATTTTTTTATGTTATCCTACAGTCCTGTTTTGCCACAAGGACCCTTCCTGTTTCTGGGAAGAGGCTCCAATTCTGGGCCAGGTGTTCGATGCTTCCTTGTCAAAATCTAGACCACACAGATCATGGGATGTCTTCCATGGAGGGTCATGCTCTTCCATTTGTAAACCTTTTCTACTGTAGTGATAATTTCTTCATTTTTCTGGGTCGTACTTTATTATTATTATTATTACTATCATTATTATTATCATAATTTCTTTTTTCTTCTTTTTTGTAATTGCATTGTTGTCTTTTGCACACTGGTTACTTGTCCATCCTACAGAATCGTTAATTATATTATGTTTCTTGCAGTTACTGTGAATGCCTGCAAGAAACTGAATCTCAGGGTTGTATGTGGTGACAAATATGTACTTTGATAGTAAATTCACTTTGAACTTTTGAGATTAAGTGAGTCCATAGGTTGTGGGAACAGCTCAGCATTGAAATGAGAGAAGTTGAGTGAAGTTATCCCCTCTGGTTCAAGAGCCTGATGGTTGAAGGGCAACCTGATGGTGTGGGTCCTGAGGCTCCTGAACCTCCTTCCTGATGGCAGCAGCAAGAAGAGAGCATTGCTTGGATGGTGGGGTACTTGATGATGCATGCTGTTTTCCTGTGACACCGCTCCTTGTAGATGTGCTGAATGATAGGGAGGTCTTTACCTGTGATGGACAGGGCTGTATCCATTAGTTTTTGTTGGCTTTCCTGTTCATGCTGTCAAAATGTTCAGCTATAGCCCAAGTGCGGAGAGAAAGAGGCACTGAAGTGTGCCGATAGTTCACTGATTTAAATGAGAACTGCTGCAGAATTTAAAGGAAAAGAAAAACAATAAACGAGTGGCAAACAGGGTTGTGAACCGAAGCTCTCAAACTGACAATGTCAACACCGGGGATGAAAGTAACAACTAAATACTAACTGAATACTGTTCCTTTCCAGCAACAGTCAAAACAGTTGTCCTTATCCCAGACAAAGATGGGGGTAATAGGGAACATAAATGTTGCTGTGCTTTTGGTCAAATCTCAACAAGACTAAAACAAAAAGAAGGGAGTTTAATATCACCATAATGAGACAGTAATTAGTTGGAGTGTGCGTACTCATGAGTGCAGTTGCTGAACCTGCTCACAGCCCTCCTGCACTGGCACATAGACCCCACAGCCCAGTTCACAGTTCTGACAGATTCCATACTAAGCAGTGATGCAACCAGTGAGTATACTTTCCACTGCACATCTATAGAAGTTTCTCAAAGTTTTAGATGACATGCTGACATCTTTGGAGACTTCTAAGAAAGTAGAGGTGGGGCTGTGCTTTCCTTGTAAAGGCACTTATGTGTTGGATCCAGGACAGATTCTGTGGAATGAGTATGCAGAGGAGTTTAAAGTTGCTGATCCTCTCCACCTCTGACCCCCCAAAGAGGACTGGCTCATGGACCTCTGGTTTCCTCCTCCTGGTCAATAATTTACTCCTTGGTCTTGCTGACGCTGAGTGAGAGGCTATTGTTGCCGTACCATTCGGACAGATGTTCAATTTCTCTCCTACGTGCTGATTCATCACCAGCTTTGACTTAGCCAATGGCATTGGTGTCATTAGCAAACTTAAATATGGTATTGCAGCTGAACTTAGCCTTAGTCGTAAGTATAAGCAGACAGCCTTGTGGTGTACCTGTGCTGATGGAGACTGGAGGAGATGTTCTTGCCAATCTGAACTGACTGGGGTCTGCAAGTGAGGAAATCGAGGATCAAGTTGCACAAGGAGCAACTGCATGCTGTTAGTGAGTCTTGGTTGCAGAGCTGGCAGCTAAATATTCCAGGGTTCAGTTGTCTTAAATGTGATAGAGTGGGAAGGACTAAAACGGGAGGGGTGGCATTACTATTCAGGGAAATGCCATGGCAATGCTCAGTCAGGACAGACTGGACAGCTCATCTAGTGAGACTTTATGGAGAACTGAGGAATCGGAAAGGTCTGATGATGGTATTGGGATTATTATAGACCACCCAACAATCCTTTGGATTTAGAGGAGCCCATTTGTGGAGAGAATGCAGACTGCTGTAAGAAACATAAGATTGTGTTAGTAGGTGATTTTAGCTATTGACTGGGAATCCCAAACTGTAAAAGGGCTGGGTAGGATAGAGTTTGTCAAATGTGTTCAATTAAGTTTCCATAACTAGTACATTGAAGTCCCAAAAAGGGAGTATGCGATATTTGATCTGCTATTAGACGATGAGACAGGGCAGGTGAACAAAAGTTTGTGCAGGGGAATGCATTGCCATTAGTTTCAAGGTAAATATGGAAAAGGATAAGTGTAATCCTCGGCTCAAGAATCTAACTAGGTGAAAGGCCAATTTTGATGGTATCGGAAAGGATCGGGCAAGTGTTGACTGGGACAGTTTGTTTTCTGGCAAAGGTGCACATTGTAAGCGAGAGGCCTTCACAAGTGTAATTTTGAGAGTACAGAGTCTGTATGTTCTCATCAGACTAAAAGGCAAGGGTAACACATTTAGGGAACCTTGGTTTTTGAGAGATATTGAAGCCCTAATTAAGAAAAGAAAGGAAGTATATGCTTAGCAGATATAGGCAAGTAGAAACAAATGAGGCAGTTGAGGAGTATAAGAAATGCAAGAGAGCACTTCTGAAGAAAATCAGGTGTGCAAAAAGAAGGAATGAGTTTGTACTAGCAAAGAAAGTAGAGAATCCTAATGAATTCCACAGATATATCAAGAGCAAAATTATAACTAGGGACAAAATTGGTCCTCTAGATAACCAGAGTGGTAATCTATGTGAGGAAGTGGAAGAGATTGGAGAGATCTTAAGGAATTTTTTGTATCTGTATTTACTCAGGAGATGGGCGGAGTCTATAGAAGTGAGGCAAAGCAGTAGCAAGGTCATGGACCCTATACAGATTACAGAGGAGAAGGTATTTGCTGTCTTGAGGCAAATTATGGCTTGACATGGTGTTTCCTCAGTCCCTAAGAGAGGATAATGCAGAATCCCTAGCAGAGATATTTAAAACATCCCTATTCACGAGTGAGGTTCCAGAAGAATGAATGATAGCTAATGTTGTTCTATTGATTAAGAAAGCCTCTAAGAATAAGCCAAGAAATTACAGGCCAGTAAGCCCGACATCAGTAGAGGGAAAGTTATTGGAAGTTATTCTGAGGGATCGGATATATAAAGAGGCACATTGGCCTTTATAAATTAATGTATTGGGTACAGAAGTTGGTATCATATGTTGAAATTATATAAGATGTTGGTGAGGCCTAATTTGGCACATTGTGTCCAGTTTTGGTCACCAACCTACAGGAAAGATGTAAGTATGATTGAAAGAGTGCAGAGAAAATTTACAAGGATGTTGTTGGGACTTGAGGACCTGAGTTATAGGGAAAGCTTGAACAGGTTATGACTTTATTCCCTAGAATGTAAAAGGTTGAGGGGATAGTTGTTAGAAGTATACTAAATTATGAAGGGTATAGATAGGGTAAATGCAAGCAGGCTTTTTCCTTTGTGGTTGGGTGAGACCACAATTAGAGGTCCTGGGTTAAGGGTGAAAGCTAAAATGTTTAAGAGAAACATGAGGAGAACTTCTTCACTCAGAGGGTGGTGAGAGTGTGGAATGAACTGCCAGTGAAAATGGTGGATGTGAATTCAATTTTAGCATTCAAGAGAAATGTGGATTGGTTGAATTCAACTGAATTGAATTGAATTGACTTTATACTTGCATCCTTCATCTACTTGAGGAGTAAAAATCTTTACATTACATCTCCATTCAAATGTACAATGTACATTTATAGTAATTTATAATGAATATTATGTAAAACAGGATAGTCAATATAACATAGGAATACAGTTCTGTCAGCATGAGTTAATCAGTCTGATGGCCTGGTGGAAGAAGCTGTCCCAGAGCCTGTTGGTCCTGGCTTTTATTCTGTGGTACCGTTTCCCAGATGGTAGCAGCTGGAACAGTTTGTGGTTGGGTGACTTGAGTCTCCAATGATTCTTCGGGCCCTTTTTACACACCTGTCTTTATAAATTTCGTAAACAGTGGGAAGTTCACATCTACAGATGTGCTGGGCTGTCCGCACCACTCTCTGCAGAGTCCTACGATTGAGGGAAGTACAGTTCCCATACCGGGCAGTGATGCAACCAGTCAGGATGCTCTCAGTCATGCCCCTATAGAAAGTACATGGATGGTAGGGGTATGGAGGGTTATGATCTGGGAGCAGGTTAATGGGACTAGGCAGATAAATGGTTTGGCAATGATGAAATTGTCTGAAGGGTCTGTTTCTGTGCTGTAGAGTTCTATGTCTCTATATGGAGATATTGAGGCCTAGGTCTTGGAGCTTATTAATTAGTAGTGGGGGATGTTAGTACTGAATGCAGAGTTGTGGTCAATGAAGACCATCCGACATCTTCTGTCCAGATGTTCCAGGGTTGAGTGAATAGCCAATGAAATGGCACTTGCTGTTGACCTGTGACGGGAAGCAAACTGGAGTGGATCCAAGTCGCTCCTCAGGCAGGAGTTGATATGTTTCATCACCAACCTCTCAAAGCATTTCATCACAGTGGATGTAAGTGCTACTGGACGACAGCCTTGGAGGCAGGTTACCACCTTCTCCTTGAGACCGGTATAATAGAAGCCTGTTTGAAGCAGTCTGGTATCTCAGAATGCTGAAGCAAGAAGTTAAAGAATCAGAAAGCATTCCAGCCATTTGATCAACACAAGTCCAGTGTGTGGCCAGGCACCCTGCCTGGGTTCACCCTCTTGAAGGATGCTCTCATGTTAGCGTCAGAGACGGAAATCATGGAGTCGTTGGGGGCTCTGGGAGTTTGTGAGTCCATGTCTCTGGTGTGAAAAGACCCCAGCATTAAATCTATCACCTCTCAGCACCTTGAACCTGAACTAGAAGACAGTACTCATATTTGAAATCGCATATACCTCAGGGACTCTGACTGACCCCAGTACCATAGCCAGGTAGGAGTTCTGATAAACTAGTTACCTTTAAAATCCATGCTAGCCCTGGCTGCCCAGAGCACAATGATATCTTAATTCCACCTGTAGTGGTTCTGTAATTGGAAGTCATCATGTGCCCAGAAGAAACAATGAATAATAAATTCAAAATATTTGCAATGCCAAAAATGAAATCATCCTTTCTCACAGTTCAGCTTTGGTGCCTTGGTAAACTAGCCCTTCCCTCACTCCTCTTAAACCCAAAACTGGCAGCGTCTTGTGATAATGTTGTGAGCCCAGTGGCCCTGTGAGCGTTGGGCTCAGATATTTCTAGAGCACCTATATTTGTTAATTGTGGTCTTAACGAGAGTTGTTAAGCCCTTGTGCTTTCTTTTTAACCTTGCCAAGTTTATTTTGACTGGCACAGATTTTCCATGTGCCGTGATTATTTAAAGCAGAATTCCAATTCGCACTCATCGTGGGGTCCTTGTTCTGGGGTCCTTATTCTGAGGTCCTTGGCTCTCCGTGTCACTCAATTGAGTCACTGATGTTCTGTTGGAATTCCTACACATAAACTCTTGTTTCCATCTCTACATGGGAGTCTATCGTTCTTCCATACCTGGGATCAGTCATTGCCAGTACACACCGTGACCAAAGGACCCCGTGATCAGGTTCAACAACGACCTCAACATTGGTCTGCTGGAGACGGCGGTGCTTTCTATACTCAGTTCATGACGCGAGTCTACATTCTATGTGTACGTTCTGAGCTTCTCCAGTATACATTCAAGACTTTTTCCAAGTTTCTCCAGGTTGACAAATTCCACTAGGTCTCCCATGATAGTCAATGTTCCCGAGTTTATCAGCCCTGTCTTGATAGCATCAGGCCTGTCTTAACTCTACCAACCCTGTCTTGAGTTCTGCAGGGCTCCCTGGACAGTCAGATGCCAGCCTTAGGAAGGGAGGTACTGTCATGAGCCCTGTGGGCTTGTGTGGCGAGCCATAGTTTTCTATGCTCCAAGGTTTCTACAGCATCTATAATTGTTAATTGTTGTCTTAACTAGAGTTGCTAAGCCTTTGTGTTTTCTTTTTAAGCTTGCCAAGTTTATTTTGATTGGCAGCGATTTTCCACATACTGTGATTACTTAAAGTGGTCTCCTTGTTCTGAGAAAGATTTGTCTTGTGCTGTTCGCTGATGTTCTGTTAAAATTCCTTTGTATAAACTTTTGTTTCTGTTTCTACATGAGAGTCCGTTGTTCCTCTGCTCCTGGGTTCAGTCGTGGCCAGTGCTCACTGTGACAGATAACTCATGCACTACCCTGACCAGAACAGAAGGTGATGCCTCAGGATGCCCACTTCCAGAGAGCAGCTTGCTGTCTAATTGGAGCAGGCTTAAAAACACAAGAATTCTCTTGCTGCCCTTCCGATCACTAAACAGCAGAAACTCCTACATAAGCTGGTCCATACACCACTGAAGGTAGTTTTGCAAGGATCCAAGAAGGAAACATCCAAAGAAGGTGAAGCAGAAACAGTAATTATGAAAGAAATAGCTAGTTAAAAAACATCTGTGGATAGAGAAACCAGTCAACATATCAGGTCAATGACCCTTCATCAGAACGGCTGGAAACATTGACTGGTTTCTTTTCCATAGATGCTGAGCTCTTCCAGCATTTCTGTATTTGCTTACTGCACCTGCACCTGCAGTTGTATTTACTTTCCTCTAAAAGAATGCACACCTCTTTCACATTAGATACAGCATTGGAAACCATTCAACTTTAAAGATAAAGATTAAAAATGTATGGTATATCGAAACAAATGTCAAGTCAAATCAATGAAGATTGTGCTGGGCAGCGCACAAGTTTTAAACTTGGAGTTTTAAACTGGGCAGCGCACAAGTTTTAAAATTTTAAGCTTGGAGTTTTAAGGAAAAAAATACTGTAACAAACACCACTTCGTTTCCTGTTGATAAAATGTCCAGTTACTGGAGGTTTCACTGCTGCTACATGTTAAATTGACATTAATTACACCACCCAAATGCTGTGTTCTCCAGAGCTTGAAATGGAAGGCAGGATGTCCCCAGGTAAATGACATTTAACACAGCCAAGGCTAATGGAAGTGGAAATATAGTAATCCCATTTCTTCAGGTCTGCCCTGCAACAGTTTACTCTGAAGAGAATTCTTTTGAACCTTTTTGAACCTTTTGTTTGATCTGTGTTGTCAATCATTTTCATTAAAACACATGAACGTCAGCTCAGTGGTCTTTCATGTATTTGTGGAAAGTTGACCTCTTTAGCTGGGTTTTAAAAGGGTAAAACATAAATTTGACTAGTCACCTGGAGGGATTCTGTCTCACCCATTCTTTTTGTCTGAATTAGGGACATTAAAAGGGATTGATTCACCACTCTTACACCAGGGTCAGTGTGATGTTAATGCACCCATGACCTGTTGCTACATTATTGTATTATAACATAAATACTACTGCCAATTCAATTAATCACGTCATCACAGTGTGCCAATGCAAGTGAAACTGCCAGTCCTGAGCCGAGAAAAGAAAGCTTACTCAATATGTAAGTGAATCCAGTGCTTTCTGTCACAGATTACTTTTCAACAAATGGTTTTGCACTGGGACATTTCTCAATTTATTTGTCAGTTTAATATGAACCTGGTTCATCCAGCTGGAAATGGACATACACTTTAATTGTCGGTGTCTTCAACAACACTTCAACAAAGTAAAAGTGGGGCGGGCTCTAAAGTGGGATGTTGATGCAGCAGCATCAGTTTCATGATTGTTTATGTTAAAATTGTCTTTCCAAACCAGTAGATCACATTTCAAATCTACACACCAAATGTAGTCCCGTTCTGTTGTTTCACTTCACTAGCTCCTCTCTTTCCAGGTGTGCTGACATCCAGAGCACCTGCCAATGGGCCAGGGATTGTACTAAAGTAGTCTGGTACATTATCAGTAAAGCGTAATTCTGTAAGTATTGTGTTTGTTTGGTTTCCCCAACTGAGACACCAATCTCCAGGTACTTGCAAAGAGTTTTCTGCAAGCTTCGCTGGTTTGAGAATGACAATTTCATGTCTGAACTTAGGGCTTGGGTTGATGCCAGATGACTTCATGCATTTTCTACTTGTGGTGCAACTGAGTAGCTAGGCTCCTTCAGTGCACAGTGAAGACTGAGCCAGAGTGCTTGGGTAAGTGGCCACGTAAGAGCTGGACTGGGTAAGGATGGCAGATTTTCCCTTTGACGGGCATGAGTGGATCAGGTGGGATCTTACATCAGTCCAATTGTCCCATGATCCCTAAATAAGACAACTTACTTAAAAAAAAATCCAAGTTCATTGTTGACTTCACATTCCACAACTTCTACGACGGAGGTTTGAATTTTCATCCTTAGGCCACTTGTGTGGTAACTTAACCACTATGCCATCATCTTGCCTTCATGTGATGGCTTTGGATCTCTATTTGATCATTAGTGCAGTATGATACAAATTGTCTCAAAGATCCGGATCTTCTACACATCTACACAAACCACGGGGGAGGCACCCTTTAGCAATTTTCCCATAATACCTTGACAAAAAAAGTATATAACACAGCCCTGAGGGTCATTCATATTGAGTTCTAACGTAAAATATGATTCAGCATTTGAACAACAAATATAGAAGTACTCCCTTGAAATATTTCACTTCAACAGTATTCAAAAGCTTTAAACCACATAAAGTTCTATTCTTCAGTTTCTGAATACAGGAGTATATTTAAGTACTTTAAAAATTTCAGCCTATTTCTTTTGGCCATTTTATGCATTCTAATTGCCCTTCTGCTTTCTGGCCCTTCTTTAGATCAGTGCCAGCTGCCATTCAGTTGTTCACCTTGTAGTCTGACAATAGCCGCCAGAGACACACGCACAAGCCTCTAGGATGACATCCTTATGCAGTATTAGTGGAGTGTTACATGGTTTGAGATGCCATCTAACCTCTCAGGGTGAAATATCCTGATATCCTTGCCAATATTTGTCTCTCAGTCTTTTCTCCAAAATCAAATGATCTGTTCATTATCTCTTTTCTACTTTGCTGAACACAAATTGTCCACCTTTTTTCCTACGCTGCGACAGTGACAACAATTTCAAAGACAGTTCATTGACTGTTATTGGTACATTCTGAAATATATAGGTGCTAAATAAACACAAATAATTGTATTTACCTTTAAAAAGATTAAAAGATGAGTTTTCATTATAATACCAATTACTATAGTGTGATGGAAGTAGCCTAATGCAGAAGTTTTCATCCTGGGTTCCACGGAAATCCTGCTTAATTGTGTCGGTTCATGGCACCAAAAAGACTGGAAACCCATGTTCTGAAGGGACTGGAGCTGATTTTAAGGAAACAAAAGACACTAAAAGACACTAGCAGACTGCGGAAGTAAGTTCGCCTAATATGCATGCTATGTGAAATTGGTCCCTGGCGAAATATATGAGTTTGCACAAACTCTCCTTCACTATCTGCCACTCCAGATGAACAGAGGGAAACAGAGTCAGGCCACCAGTTTCTTAATGTCTGCTTAATGTCTCTTTTATGCTTGTGTTTTTTAAGAGACTGACTGAATCTGGTGCCAAGTTTTTATTTGGGAATGTTTCATTTTCTTTTTACAGATGTGATTTGATGACTTCTGCTTTTCTTTTCAGACCAACTGAGGATACGGACAGAGTCAGGAAATGAAGAATGAGTTGGGTAGATGCAGAGTGCATGTGAACACAAATTCACTGATTCTGCCTCAACAGTCCGAGATTTATAGTGTTGGGCTCAATGAAACCCAGTGCGGCCAGAGCTCTTAGTGCTCAGCTGCACATCAAGAGCAATGCAGACCCAATGGGTACTGAAGTGAGCAGACTCCATGCTGAAGAATCTACCACTGGCAATCCGACACTAGCCAAGCCTGTGACAGGTGCAGCACCCATGGATTTGAAGGAGGATTCCTGAACCAGTAGCTTAGATGGGAGAAAGACAAGTAATAAAATACCAGAAATAAATTTTTAAAATAAAGAAAATAATAATATTTTTATTTAACACTAACAAATATTGTCAGATGTGCTGTGTAAGTATCCTGACTGATTGCATCATGGCCTGCCTGGCAGTTCAGATGCACAGGATTGTAAAATGCTGCGGAGAATAGTGGACTCATCCCAGTACATCACAAAAGCAGTCCTCCCCACCATTGGCAATACGTACAGGAGGTGCTGCCTCAAGAAGGCAACATTCATCATCAAAGATCACCACCATCAGGACCATGCCATTTTCTCTCTGTTGCTAACAGGCAACAGGTACAGAAACCTGAAGTCCAAAACCACCAGGTTCAAGAGCTTCAGGAACTCCCCTGCGGCCATTTGGTTATTGAACCTGATGTCTTCAGGTTGCTGTACCTCCTGTACCTCCTGCTCAATAGTAATAGTGACCAGGAGACCTCTAGTTCAGCAACAATCCAAAACTTTATTCACTAAGGTGGACTTCATAATTATTTTGTTCCAGTTGCATTCTTTTTCTTAAGGGTATTTTAGAAATTATGTTTAATTTATGTTTTTTTTTGTGAATGTTGCTTATATGCTGCAATGGGTCTGCAATGCTACTGTAAGTAAGTTTTGCATATATGTATTTATGCATATGACAATAAACTCAACTTGGTTTATTCTTTCAATTTTGGTTTAAAATATAGCTTATTTCAGTTTTTGTATTAATCTGTTTAATTTCATTCAGTTTTCTGAATTTGTTTGAACTTTCCTGAGAATTTGTGTTTTCTACATGTCTGAGTACTAGACATTTGTAAACTGATTCAAAAGTCTGACAGCTTTAATACGGGGCAAAGCTTTCCTGTGCAGCTTCATCTGCTACCAGAGCGTTCCAGGGACAGAATCTCACCCGGAAGCCCTCTCCCCTCAGAGGATTCAATCTGCTTCGTCAGAAGTACTTTTGCATCTGAGGGTTCAGCTAGTTTGCCCCTCCAGACTTGGTCTGGGAAAGAGCAGGCAGGAGGGAATGAAAAATGGTGAGTTTTGGATGGCATATCAAATCCAGCGTAGTCTGACCCATTGTGCTTACAATTATCCCACAGGTTAAGCGCTGACTGTGATCATAGTTAGTAAATTTTCTGATCAGTAAATTTACTTCCTGTAATAAAAGTGATCCAGTGCTTTCATTGTCTATTGCTAATCATTTTTGTCTACACATTATGTGTAGATTAAAATAAATATAGACTCAAATCACCCATAAAAATTTATGTATTTGCTCACAAATGAGTGCTTAATTATTTCTTCCTGGTCTGTGATTTGTTCTGTAAAAGCAGGTGATATGGTGGCACAAGCATTATTTGCATAAATGATAATTGCATTTGTTCTGTGACCACAAACACTGGTTATAATATTTATATGATTGATTAATCGTTGGAGTATGAGACAGTACTCATGAACCACGATTTCCCATAATTGATATTTTTAGTTCAAAAGATCACAGAATATATGATTGTGATTTTGAGAGAGGTTCTTGAATGGAGGTTCATTCTGGGAGTCTGAGATTACTGAAGCAACCCTGTTTGTATTTCATGATCATTGAAACCACCTAAGAAGTTGATAAGATGCAATGTTACACCATACTCTTCCTATTATTTGTTTACTTCCCTGTGCTCTAAATCTGAACACTACAGAGGTAAAAATAAAGATTATCAGAAGCAATGAACCACCAGGTGTCAGCACATAAAGCTATTCATGTGAACTACCATTGGATTTTTAGATTTCAAACAGTTGGTCACTCCAGAGATTTAATTATGAAAGTCCAGCTGACTCTTCCAGTCTGTTGAGGTAGCGGCCCTCTCTGGTTGACATAAAAGATCCCAAGACATTATTTTGAAAAGGATTATGGGATTTATCCATAGTGCCTTTTGAAGTTTTGCCCCAAATCATCATTAATACAGGTTTTCATGCAGTTTCTGGGTGCTTGTGATCAAATAAGCCGGCGTATTTCATGCACAAAAGGTACCTACACTAAAGATGCATAATCGGCAGAAAAGCACTTGGGTGCTGTGGAGCTATGTTGATGCAAGTCTTTCTTTTGTCTTATTATAATTAGATATGGTGCCTTAGTTGCTTTTCATCATTGCAAGAGCTGCTGAGAGTAGGGTTAGCTTTCCTCCTCCCACCATCGATATAATTTGGAAAAGCTATTTACATTCTGAGCAGCCAAGTACTCTGGACCAATCTGGACTAGATTGGATTCAGTTCTATTTACAGAGAAGTTGAATTTGAAGTTCATTTCAGAAAGAACTATTTAAGTTTGTGCATGCAAAAATTCATTCTGGTGGCTGAAGTAAAAATGATCCAATTGCATTCCTCTTTAGTAAGTGGATAAAGATAAAATACCCAAAAATGCTTATGACCTGGGTCAGAGTGAAAGCAGAAAATCTAAATAATTTCAGCCTGCTCCCAGGGTAACATCAGTACTGTTGACGTGAGTGGAAGAAGTGCAATTTCACTGTTCTACAGGAAACAAACCAACATTGCAAACAAAGTTTTTAGAAAATGACTACATGTATAGAAGCCCTGTGTTTAACGTGGCAATGAGGTGTTCCAATCTAAGTAATTTTTTGCATAAACCTGAGTCTTTCTACCTTTCCATTCATCATTTTGTTAGATTTTGGGAGGCAGAAGTTGTAGGAAATACAAAGATTCCATTTCACTAACCTGGTCTTTTCTTCAACAACAGGCTTAGAAGGCATGTATTCTAAAAGCATCTCTGGAAGCACAGCCTATAATTTCCTAGCAACCACCTTATTCTTTTATTGCCTTTTTTAATTGTTGCTAACAGCTACTAATATTTGATTCATCCCTATTGCCTTCCAAGAATCTTAGTATGAAAGAGTTAATGGTAAGTATTACACATATAAATAAAAAACTGGATCATTTAGAGTCAAATAAACCAAGTGAATATTTAAAAATAGGCAGTAATAGAGGATCCAATAAAACAGCAATGGCATTATTCCTCTCTGGCATTGGATGCAGAAACCCACCAGGAATTGTCATCTATAAGTATCAGCAGGACAGAAAAAACACTTATTTTGTTTCAATGGCTTTCGGAACTGTAGGAATAATCCCATCACCAAGTTCAGGTCATATTTCAAGAAATGGATAAAATGGAACCATTGTTCCAATTAACAAAATAGCAAACTATTTGGTGCACATACCATAACTTTTCAAATATTTGTTCAGAGGAAACCTCACTTCCACTTTGCATAGATTCCAAATATAGAGGACTCTATCCAATTTTAAAAAAGATGGAATTACAAACACTTTTAAAAATCTCATCCTCTTTAATATTTAATGCTTTAGCATGTCTTGGTTTCAATTTACTTTCTTCAAAGCAGCAAAAAAAATGCACTGCTTCTTTGGATTCACAAAATAGTTTTCGATGTGAAAACAAGACAAAAAGAACACAAGAAACATGAAAAAATAAGAGCAGAAGTAGACCACCAGACCCCTCAGGATCTCTGTTTTCAATGTCATCATGGCTATTTGCTGTTTACCCAGTATCTTACCAATTTGAATTGGTGTACCATAGAAAGCATTTTATTCAGATGCAACATGGCATGACATGGCAGCAACTCTGCCAAATCCACAAGAAATCTGCAGAGAGCTGCAGGCACTGATTAACATCTGTTTACAACTGTCGCTAGGTCAGTATATCAACAAACACAATCAAAGACCCCCATCCACCCCAGATTGTTGCTTTTCTTTTTCCTTCCATCGAGCAGAAGATACTAAGCCTGAACGCACATACCACCTGGCTCAAGGGCGGCTTCTACCCTGATGTTATAAGATATTGAATAGTCCCCCAGTACGAGAATATAGGCTCTTGATCTCACAGTCTACCTCATTATGACCTTACACTTTATTTTCTTTCTGTATTGCACTTTCTCTGTACTTGCAACACTTTATTCTGCATTCTATATTCTGTGCTATCTCAATGAACTGACATAACAAAATGATCTGAATAAATGTTATGCAAAGCATGATTTTACACTGTCTCAGTACATGACAATAATAAACCAATTTAATTCTCCGGTCTTTCAAAACTACATCTACTTCCATTTTAAACACTTCTAATGATCAAGCCTCCACAATTCTCCTGAGTAGAGAATTCCAGAGATCTTTTATCCTTGCAAGAATAAAGTTCTAAATACTTCAATTTTAAATAACTAAACTCTTATGTTGAACCCATGTCCCCTCTTTCGAGGTTTTGCTATTATTGAAGAATCTCAACATTTATCTTGTTTCTTTGGTCTTTAGGTTCCTCTCAATGGAAATGGTGATGAGTAGACTGATGGGACTGAAGGCTGACAAATCCCCAGGTCCAGGTGGTCTGCATCCTAGGGTACTAAAGGAGGTGGCTCTGGAAATTGCGGATGCATTGGTAATCATTTTCCAATGTTCCTTAGATTCAGGATCAGTTCCTGAGGATTGGAGAATGGCTTATGTTATCCCACTTTTTAAGAAAGGAGGGAGGGAGAAAACAGAGAGCTATCGACCTGTCAGCCTGACATCGGTGGTGGGAAAGATGCTAGAGTCCATTATTAAAGATGAAATAGTGGCATATCTAGATAGCAGTGATAGGATTGGGCCGAGCCAGCATGGATTTACCAAGGGTAAATCAGGCTTGACTATTCTATTGGAGTTTTTCGAGGATGTAACAAGGAAGTTAGACAAGGGAGATCCAGTGGATGTAGTGTACCTCGATTTTCAGAAGGGATTTGATAAGGTCCCACATAGGAGATTGGTGGGTAAAATCAGAGCTCATGGCATTGGGGGGAAGACATTGACATGGATAGAAAACTAGTTGGCAGATAGAAAGCAAAGGGTAATGGTGAATGGGTGTTTCTCGGAATGGCAGGTGGTGACTAGTGGGGTGCCACAGGGCTCAGTATTGGGACAACAGCTGTTTACGATTTACATCAATGATTTAGATGAAGGCATTGAGAATAACATCAACAAGTTTGCTGATGATACTAAGCTGGGTGGCAGTGTGACATGTGATGAGGATGTTAGGAGAATTCAGGGTGACTTGGATAGGCTGGGTGAGTGGGCAGATACTTGGCAAATGAAGTTTAATGTGAATAAATGTGAGGTTATCCACTTTGGGAGTAAGAACAGGAAGGCAGATTATTATCTGAACGGTGTAGAGATAGGTAAGGGAGAAATACAAAGAGATCTAGGAGTCCTTGTTCATCAGTCACTGAAGGTGAATGAGCAAGTGCAGCAGGCAGTGAAGAAGGCTAATGGAATGTTGGCCTTTATTACAAAGGGAACTGAGTACAAGAGCAAGGAAATCCTTTTGCATTTGTACAGGGCCCTGGTGAGACCACACCTGGAGTATTGTGTATAGTTTTGGTCTCCAGGGTTAAGGAAGGACATCCTGGCTGCAGAGGAAGTGCAGCATAGATTCACAAGGTTAATTCCTGGGGTGTCCAGACTGTCTTACGCAGAGAGGTTAGAGAGACTGGGCTTGTACACACTGGAATTAAGGAGATTGAGAGGGGCTCTGATTGCAACATATAAGATTATTAAGGGATTGGACAAGATAGAGGCAGGAAATATGTTCCAGATGCTGGGAGAGTCCAGTACCAGAGGGCATGGTTTGAGAATAAGGGGTAGGTCATTTAGGACAGAGTTAAGGAAAAACTTCTTCTCCCAGAGAGTTCTGGGGGTCTGGAATGCACTGCCTCGGAAGGCATGCCTCCAGATGCTTTCAAGAAGGAGCTAGATAAGTATCTTATGGATAGGGGAATCAAAGGATATGGGGATAAGACAGGAACCAGGTATTGATAGTAGATGATCAGCCATGATCTCAGAATGGCGGTGCAGGCTCGAAGGACTGAATGGTCTACTTCTGCACCTATCGTCTATTGTCTATTGTCTAACTCCAAAGAATACAGACCTGACCTGCTTAACCTCTCTTGATGCAACTATCTTCTTAACCCAGGAAGTAGCCTGTAAAACTTCTTTTGGATTGTTGTCGATACTACTAGCTCCTTCTGAGCTAAGTGAACCTAAACTGTGTGTAGATATAATAATTTATTTAAACTGTATAGAAAATAATTCAACAATTCTTGCATCTGTGCCAAACCAACAAAATGGAAATGTGGCAAAAAATAAACCACTGGAAGAAGAGTTGTACTCGTGAAGACAAAAGGGATGTACTAACATTCTGAGTCAAGAGCCTACAGCAGAAATTGCACATTGATTCCATCGCTGAATACTGAATGGGGTTTCTGGTTTCATATAGAAGATCACAGATTTTGAGTAATTAACTTGCATATTTGGTCACCTTGACTACATTCAATTGGTTTACAGTCCGTATCATAAGGGCTCAGAGTTGGGAAGGGGGATTTATAGTGCTGTTGGGAAAGTGGATGGTACTTGCAGGCTACATAAAAGTGAAAGGGACATTATCTGTCTGAGAGCCAACCTTTAAGCAGTTTCTTCTTACCCACAATATTAGTTTCCAGTAATAAAATACAAGTTCTGTTAATCTGACAAGTAGCTTGCTAAATATTTTCATCAGAGTGGTTGAGGAATTTGAATACTTTGGGTTTTCATTGGAAATAAACATACTGCATAAATCCCAGATTTAACATTTTTATTATTTCAGAATCTAAGATTTAATTAGTTATTATTATGTGTACAGGTGCATTATATTTTAAAGATACTTCAATCAAAAAGTTAAGTGACAAGGACATGCTCACTGGATGTTACTGGTTGAGAGAGGGCAAGAATCAAATAGATTCTCCCAATTAAGCACTCTTAAAAACCTCCCATCCAAAAATAATTATATTTTAACTCTGACTTCAGTTTGTATGCTGTAGTGAGATAAAGAGGGTAGTACTTCCTTATACTTCAGCATCACTTGACAGATTTGTCCTTGGACTTGACAAGACGTCTTTCAGAATTTCCCTCTGCTTGAGTACCAATAACACTGTCAGCAATATTTGTGTGTGTGTTAGCTGGGAGAACAATTCTTTGAGTTTGGAAACAAAGGAGAACAAATTTCCTAATTAGCTTTGCATCAATGTTTCCCTTAAGTGCTGTGCATAGCTATCCAAGAGCAATTTTGACATTAAACTGATTCCTGAGAGTAGATTTGTATCTTCAAGACAGATCATAGGAATAGGTTTGGATCTCAAGGGATATGAGGTGATAGTCAATGACTGCCAACAGGAAAGATATCAATTAATAAGATTGGAGGAGAACAGAGTATTTTTCCCTGGAATGTTAGCGAATTAAGGGAGATTTGATAGATTTATGAAATTATGAGGGGTATAGATAGGGTAAATGCAAGTAGGCTTTTTCTGTTGAGGTTGGCTGAGACTACAACTAAATGCCATGGTTTTAGGGTGAAAGGTGAAATATTTAAGGGGAACCTGAGGTGGAACATCTTCACTCCAAGGGTTGAGTGACCATGGATTGACCTGCTAGCAAAGTGATGGATGTGGGTTCGACTGCAACACTTATGAGAAGTTTGAATAAGTACATGGATAGGAACGGTATGGAGGGCTATAGTATAGATACGGGTCAAAGAGACTAGGCAGAATAACAAGTCAGCATGGACAAGATGGGCCAAAGGGTCTGTTTCTGTGCTGTAGTGATCTATGAGTCTATGGACTGAGGGTTGACATCTGAAGGGATAAGATGGACTGATGATTTTGAGCAAGAAATGTTCAATATCCAATGACAATCAGTGACCAGGTAGCTATGGGCTCATGATAGGGAGTAAAGAATGATTGGAAACTGGTGATGTTGATTAGGGGATGAGAAAGAACTCTGCTGTCTGATGGCGTGAAGTAAGGGGTAATAAACATTGGCGGCTGTGGTGAAATTGAAGGAAAAGCAGAAGCTGATTGAGGGCTTGGGTAGTTGTAATTGGTATTGATAATGTTGGAGCAAAAGACAAATCATAATGGAGTGTTAACAGGGAAGCACTTTTCACCAATTCCATTGGCCTGCTCATCATCCATAATTTTTCATGCTTTGATTCTCCAGCTTTTCCTAGCTCAGAAGAAATGCTGTAATGAATCTCAGATGGTGACAAGGAGGCCTACAAGAGTGAGATAGATCAGTGGGTTGAGTGGTGTTGCAACAACAACCTTGCACAATATTGTTGTATTGTCACACAACAATAACATCTGCGAGACCAAAGAAGGGGAAGTCAGATTATCATTGAGGGGTCAGTGCTGGAAAGGGGAACCAGCTTCAAGTTCCTGTGCATCAACATCTGGTCCCAACGTATTTACATAATCATGAAGAAGACATGCCAGTAGCTAGACTTCATTCAGAATTTGAGGAGATGTGGTATAACACTAGAAGATTTCTATTTATGTACCATGGAGAGCCTTCTGACCGTCTCTGTCACCAAATAGTATGGAAGCTCCAATGCACAGGCTTGAAGCAGACTGCAGAGGGTTGAGGACTCAGCCTGTTCCATCAAAGGCAAAAGCCTCTTCGCTATGAAGAACATCTTGAAAATGGCATCAATCATGAAGGATCCTCACCATCGGAGACATGTCCTCTTCTCATTACAATCATCAAGAAGGAGGTACAGGAGTTTGAAATTCACAATAAACCATTCAGAAACAACTTTTCTTCCCTCCACCATCAAATTTATGAATAGTCCATGGACACTACCTCACTATTCCTCTATTGCAATATTTATTTATTTATGTTTTTTTAATGGAAACACAGTTTTTTTATGTTATGCTGCCTCAAAACAACAAATTTCAAGACACTTCTCAGTTATAATAAATGTGATTCTGATTGTTACCTCAGGGACTCAATTTTGAACATAGAACATAGTAATTTATAGCACATTACAGGCTCTTCGGCCCACAATATTGTGCCGACCATGTAACCTACTCTAGAGACTGCCTAGAATTTCCCTAGTGCACAGCCCTCTATTTTTCTAAGCTCAATAGACCTATCTATTAGGCTCTTAAAAGACTCCATTGTATCCGCTTCCACTACCACCACCAGCAGAACGTCCCACACACTCACCACTCTCTGTGTGAAAAACTTACTCTTGACATCCCCTCAGCACCTATTTCCAAGCACCTTAAAACTATGTCCTCTTGTGTTAGCCATTTCAGCCCTGGGAAAAAGCCTCTGGCTATCCACATGATCAATCCCCCCTCATCATCTTATACACCTCTATCAGGTCACCTCTTATCCACCATTGCTCCAAGGAGAAAAGGCCAAGTACATTAAACCTATTCTCATAAGGTACGCCCTCCAATCTAGGCATCATCCTTGGAAATCTCCTCTGCACTCTCTCTACAGTATCCACATCTTCCTGCAGTGAGGTGACCAGAACTGAACTCAGTACTCCAAGTGGGCTCTGACCAAGGTCTTATATAGCCGTAACATTACCTCACGGCTCTTGAATTCAGACCTATAGTTGATGAATACCAACACATCACACACCTTCTTAAACAAACTGTCAACCTGCGCAGCAGCTTTGAGTGTCCTATCGACACTGACCCCCAAGATCTCTCAGATCCTCCATACTGCCAAGAGTTTTACCATTTATATATAATTCTGTCTTCAAATTGGACCCACCAAAATGAACCACTTCACACTTATCTGGGTTGAACTTCATTTACCACTTCTTAGCCTAGTTCTGCATCCTATCGACATCCCACTGTAACCTCTGACAACCTTCCAGACTATCCTCAGCACCCCCAACCTTTGTGTCATTAGAAAACTTACTAACCCATCCTTCTACTTCTTCATCCAGGTCATTTATAAAAATCACAAAGAGGAGGGGTCCCAGAACAGATCCCTGCAGAACACCACTAGTCATCGACCTCCATGCAGAATACGAACCATCTACAACCACCCTTTACCTTCTATTTTGCATGTTTTAGCTGCATGGCTTGGGAGTGTTGGGAAGACTGATGAAAATAAATATTCAGTAGCTTAAAAAAACAGCAGGCAGTGTCATTATAATACTTAAACTGACAACACACTTTCTTTGGGCAGATTATCCTCCAATATTGTTCTCCCCCATCAAAACTGAAAGGGCAAGTTTGAAGTTGATTTTGTTCTTGTTGTGGATATTTATCACAAGCCTTAAATCTAAACTTGGGAGTTAACATCCAACTCTTTGTATAACTGCTGTTTTCTGAGAAACATTTAAAAAAATACATCACAATGCAGAAAGAGGTTCTGACAGGTAGAACAAAGCCAATTTAATAAGTCAGACACTTAAAATGGTCTGATGCACCCGATCCACACAGAGGTACAAAGGCTTTGCATCATTAGAAGCAATAATGATTTGTAAAGATGGAAAGGGCCATATAACATCTTGTCTTCAGTGCTATAGAATTCCATTTGCTCAAGCACAAAGCTTTTTCTTCACAGTGTATAAAAATTATCTTCTCACCTGAATGTACCATGCTCAGATTAATGAAAGAGTCCCATTGATGCTGTACTCTTTGAAAGTCTTTCCAGCTTCTTGTCCTCTTGGCAGCACTTCTGTTTTGTTCCAAGCATAAAGTTATCCATTGCCTATCTAGTCTCAACAGGTCCACTAGAGATTGTTTTCACCAGCTCATGCAGCATACCAGAGAAAACACTTATGTGCAGATAATCACCCTTTTCCCTCCTCTCACTCATTTCAAATGGAATTTAAGCAAATAATAAGCTCTGAGCTAGATGACATGCAACAGTGAATTAACACACTTATAATTAGAGAAGAAATAATTAAAATAGAAATTCATCACTTGAAAATTAAATTTCAGCAGGTAGCATGGTAGTGTAGCAGTTAGCGTTACACTTTACTGGCCAGTGACTCAGGTTCAGTTCCCACCATTGCCCCTAAGGAGTTTTTACATTCTCTCCGTGACTGTGTGGGTTTCCTCCAGCTTCCTCCCACACTCCAAAGACGTACAGATTAGTAGGTTAATTGGTCACGTGGGTGTAATTAGGTGGTGCAGGCTCATTATGCCAGAAGGGCCTGTTACCATGTTGTACCTCCAAATACTGGGTTACTATCAACAGTATTTACGGTGACCAGTTTCACATTTTTTTTCCTATTTTTTAAAAACAAATATTATGAAGGAATATGTAATTCATTACTAGTATCTGTATTTTGTTAGAATTTCACATCCTAGCCATTTTCTCAACAAAAAGTGGTGTATAATTAATTTAAAGAATTGCTATCTTTAGAGCAATATGTTAATTGTTTGATTTTCTTTATTTATTGAAATACAGCACAAAATAGGCCCTTCCGTCCCTTTGAGCAGCACTGCCCAGTGATCCTCCAACTTAATCTGAGCTTAATCATGGGACAATTTACAATGACAAATTAACCTACCAACCAGTACATCTTTGGACTGTGGGAGGAAACCAGAGCACTCGGAGGAAACCCACACAGTCATGGAGAGAAGGTGAAAACTCCTCACAGTAACAGCAGGAACTGAACCTGGGTCACTGGTACTATAAAGTGTTGTGCTAACCACTACACTACAGTGCCACCCCAAATTGTCATAGAACATAGAACATTACAGCACAGAAACAGGACTTTTGGCCCTTCTTGGCTGTGCCGAAACATTTTTCTGCCTGGTCCCACTGACCTGCACCTGGCCCATATGTCATGTTTTAATATTATAAATAAAATATCAGTTCTTAAAGGAAGATGAAATGCTCAACTCATGCTTTCTACCTTTCTTGGGGCCTATAATGTAAGAGGCAATGGAAGTACACCTTTTTGCTAGTTTAATAATCCCTCATCCATATTCACTATCCATGAGCACTTGGACATGTGTGTGCATATGGTTTCCCACATTTATATACAAGAAAAATGATTAAAGACTGCACTTTAAAAAGATATTGGCTGTGAAGGTTTATTTAAAACATAGAGAAACTTAAAATGTCTAATATAAGTGAGAGTTCTTTTTCTTTCAACCTGTTAAATTATAAGGAAGTTTACTTTGGATCTAGATCATTGATCTCTTCATACACGAACCAGTTGCCTTGGAAACATCACAAAAGTATCATTCTAAATTTGAATGGCCATAACAAAAGCTTGGCCTAGGCGTACTCTGAGGCATTTTCAAGCAAACATTTTGCAGAAGAGCCTAAGAAATAGAAGCAGGAGTGAGCCATATGGCTCATGAGCTTGCCCTGTTGTTCAATTAATCAATTAAAATAAAATCAGAGGTTAGTGCCTGAATTTGAGGAACAAAGGAATTTTATACTGATGTGGGAAGCATTGCATGCTATATTTGCACATTGTGATTTAAACAGCATGATTCTTTCATAAATAGTTCAAGGTTACTTGGACTACCTGGGATAGATTCCTGGAATATTCTGGAGTGAACTTCAATAATTATTTGGACTGGATTCTTAGTCTGGAGTGGGCAGAAGACTTGGAATTATCTGGAAGGGAACCTCAGTATGATCTGGAGTAAAATCTAAGCATTGCCTGGAAGGGAATTCCTGAATGGCTGGAGGAAAATCTCAGAGTAACTGGGAGCAAAGTCTGGAATGAAATGCCTTCTTGGAATTGTCAGGCTTGGATTTCCAGAACAATGTTCTTCGAATCAAGTTGTGTATGGAAGACTTGATTTGAAATCATAGATTTTGTTAATGTGTCAGAAACTTGCTGAAACCTGGGAATGGAGTAGACAATGAACCTGCCACATGTATTCCCGTCAATGAAAGTGGGATCAATGAATCTGTGCCATTCCATGACCAATGCACCACACATGTGTTTTCAATGCATTCATCCAGTTTCACACATGGAAGCAGAGTTAAATTTTCATGCAGGTTCCAGAGAAGAATAATGTTATAATCCAGATTTTTTTCATTAAACTAAACCAGGCTACAGGGATAATTAGTGTGGTTGCTGCCAAGTTTTTTTTTTTGGGTGTTTCTAATCTCTTTCTTTTCTCTAATGTTTATGGAATTGAACTTGGCCAAGCTTGAGGGAATGTGAGTTTATAAACTTGAGTAAGACTATTGTGCAGAGCTGTGTTCTCAGAGAAGCTTACCTTCACAGACTGGCAGTTATTAACACAATCGAGAAAGTGATGCTCCAACAAAGTAAAATACTATCTGGAAAATCAAAGCAAAGGAATCATCCCATCAACCTATCAGAAGGGTATATTTGCAAAACTAAAAAGATGTGTACAAAGGCAATAATTCTTTCTACAGATTATAAGGACTTCAAAATCAGTCTACAGTATATCCAAAGAGTATATGAGTGAAAGGACATTTCTGATAATAAATATTATTGACTGTTCAATCAAATAAAGGAACAGGATGCTGATGTCAGAAGGAAGTTCTGAAGTTCTATCAACTATTTGGTCTCCATGTCTCATCGGGCATGAGTCTTGTTTGAAGTAGCAAGTGAAAGAGTGACATCTTTCAGGCCAGGAGCCATTTGAAAGCACCAAGTCTCATTAGAAGTGAATCTTATTTGAGCCAATAAAAAGAAGGGTAGTATAAGTGGAGTAGCCATTGTTGGACTGGGCCAGTGTTAGAGTGGTCAGGCTTTTGCTCAACAGGCTCCAGTGAGAACAGGCATTGACTAAAAGTACTAGGTCTTTTGAGTCTCTTAGAGATTGTAGAACTTAAGCTTAGGAAGTTAGAGCTAAAAGTATATAAGTTTGAGAATTTAGAGGTACTGTATAACAAGTGTAGGAAGGGTAGTAGTCAAGGCAATTACAGACAGACTGACATAATTTATTGATCCTGAGGGAAATTGGGTTTCGTTACAGTCGCACAAACCAAGAATAGTGTAGAAATATAGCAATATAAAACCATAAATAATTAAATAATAATAAGTAAATAATGCCAAGTGGAAATTAGTCCAGGACCAGCCTATTGGCTCAGGGTGTCTGAGGGTGTCTCAGGAGGGAATACTCCTCCTGTAAGATGTGGAATTGTAGGGTACCGAATGGTCTCCCTGATGTCTACATCTGCAGGAAGTGCACTCAACTTCAGATCCTGACTGACAAGTTGAAAGAACCAGAGCTGGAGCTGGATGTATTTAGGACCATCTGGAAGGCTGAAAACCTCACAGATGAGACTTCTACTGACTTGTTCACATCCAGATTTCAGATCTCAGATAGTAGGCAGTTAACCACCAGGAGAAGTAAGTGGAGTGCAGTGTTCCCTTGAGGCCATTCCCCTCAGCAACAAGAATACCCCTTTGAATACTGCTGGAGGAAGATGACCTATTAGGGCTCAGGAGCAACAGCCAGGCCATTGTCACTGTTGCCAGCCTGAGTTTCAGCAGGGAAGGGTAAAGTCAGTTACAGTGATAGAGACTGAATAGTTAGATGTGCAGACAGGAGATCTCTGGATTACTCCCAGTGTCATGTGCTTGTCAGGGCAGGAAAATTTGTCCAAATTAAATTGTGGCTAAAGATCAGATGCAGGGAGCAATGTTTCAGATTTCTGGTTCATGGGGATCTGTTCTGGGGAAGCAGATTACACCGGAACCCAAGGAGGACGAACATACTGCAGACAGTTCTGTTCAAACTGTAGGGAAGGATTTAAACTAATTTGGCAGGGTGATAGGAACTGGAGTGATGAGGCTGAGGAGGGGGTAGTTGGTATACAAGTAGGTACCGTGTGTAATGAGAATGTGAGGATGGACAGGCAGGTGAAAGCGCAAAATTGCAGTCCGTGGGAAGAGTTGAAGAGTAACATGGGGGCAAAATCAAAAAGGGTAATGAATACTTGATTGGAAGTGTTAGATTTAAATGAGCACATTATACATAAAAAGATAGGTGATCTTGTAGAGCAGTTAGAGATTGGCAGGGCACCTCTGCATCATGGCTGGAAAAATAGTCGTGCACTTAACAGTCAAGGATGCACAATGTATTGAAAGAACAGGCAGGTAAGAAGAGGCGTGGGGTGGCTCCACTGGTCAGAAATTAAATTAACTCCTTAGAAAGAGGTGACAGGATCAGAAAATGCAGAATCCTTATGGAAACAGTTTAAAAAATTGCAAAGGTATAAAGACCCTCCAAACACAAGCCAGGATGCGGGATATGAATTTCAATGGGAGCTAGAAAAGGCATGCAAAAAGGGTAATGTTAGGATAGACATGGTGGATTGAGAAAATCGGGTTGGTGCTGGATCCCAGGAAAGAATTTGTAGAATGCCTGTGAGATGCAACTACAGAGCAGCTTATAGTTGAGCCCAACAGGAGAAAGGCAATTCTGTTATTACAGTTGAGTAGAGAGAATTGCAGAGGCATGAGAGAAGAGATGACCAAAGGAAGGAGACACTAGCAGGGATGAAAGCAGAACAGCAATGGCTGGAGTTTCCAGAGGCAATTTGGATAGGGCAGGATAGATGCATCCAAAAGATGAATAAGTATTATAAAGGGAGGAAGAGGAGACCATAGCTGGCAAGGGAAGTCAAAGATATCATAAAAGCAAAAGAGAGGGCATATTACAAAAATTAATGGAAAATTAGAGGATTGGGAAGCTTTTAAAAACCAAAAGAAGGCTACTAAAAAAGTCATAAGGAGATGAAACATGAAGATAAGTGATCCAGTTATATAAAAGACGATAACAAAATATTTTTCAGAAATATAAAAAGTAAAAGAGATGTTAGAGTGGATATTGGACCGCTGGAATGGTAGCAATAAGAAACAAAGATATGACAGACGAACTGAGTGATTATTTTGCATCAATCTTCACTGTGGAAAACATGAACTGCACACCATAAATTCGATAGTGTCAGAGGGCAGAAGTGAATGTAATTATTATTACTGAGGAGAAGGTGCTCGAGAAGTTGAAAGGGCTGAAGGTAGTTTTGTCACCTGGACTAGATAAACTATACCCCAGGATTC